>NC_134084.1:91137910-91347910 GCF_000715075.1 Nicotiana tabacum
TAGAGAGAGAGAGAGATATATTATTGATCATATGTGGAGTAGTTGGAGAAACAACAGCCCCTTACAAAGTGGTGAGGATCCCCTTTATATAGGAGGGGAAATACAACATAGTACAGAATGCATTAATTGTAAAGACACGGAGATGAGACGGCTAGACATAATATCAGACTCTACTAGGGCCATTTGCTCGCCTCGGGGGATTCCCTACCCTCGGGATCATTGTTTGGTAAATCGTGAATGAACCTCGATGGGAAGAACTTGGCCGCAGTCGCGCAGCCTCGAGATATAGATATGACTCCTCGAACACAACTTAATGGGGAGAAATCGGACCTTCCGATTTTACCGTATACAGATAGTCTTTGCGTTTCCTAGAATGAAGTAATAGGAAACAATTTTGAACCGTCGTCTCGAGGTCATCATTTCCGTGATGTCAACCGATAAGAGCATTAAATGCCATATTCCAGAAAACCATGCGAAGATCGCCGTCAAATACGATAATCAAGGAACCCACGAGCTGCCATTGGCTCGTCCTTCCTACTGCCTGGGCGGTTCCTATAAATGCATCGACTATTTGATACTTCTCACTTTCACCCCATCTCCAAATTCACGAGTCAGAACCCTTTGACTCTTCCATTTTTCCATCTTGTTTTTAGAAATTGTTTTGCCATTGACATGGCTAGGACTTCTAGAACAGTTCCCCGACGGAACGATGATGCATCATTATCTCGATCATCTAAGGAGGAAACCAGAGCGATTCTTTCTTTCGAATAGTGTACCCCACCTAATCTCAATATGTCGAAGGATTTTAATGTCGATGCCACTTCATCTACACCGGGACGGTGTGAGCATGTGTCCCGATATGTTAGCGTCATGACTGATATTAGCACGGTGAGGACGGACTGCCGATGGAGCAAGGCAGTGGGGGTGGATATTCCCGGTCCCAATGATAATATAACGGACCATAAGGCCGGCTTTCTTTGCGTGTACACCTACCCATTCACCCTGGGTCCTGATAATTCTTTCGAATCCTCTTCCCCGGAAATAGACTCGGTTGTCCTTGACTTTTGCGACCGATACCAAGTGATGATTGGTCAGATCTACCCTTCTTTTTGGAGGATAGTGTTGATGCTTTGCCATTTCACCGAAGGGGTTTAGGGTGAGATCTTTACCCTCAATCATTTGATCAGGATGTTCAACCCTTGATTTTATCAAGGTTTAATCAGGCTCCGTCATCAATCCAAAAAATCATTTTTCTCGAGCATCGACGAGGGAAAGGATCGAGGATGGATGAGCAGGTTTATCCGGGTAAAGACCTCGAATATCATCCCGGCCCGGAGGATGCCCTTTTTGGAGAGGTGGAATACCCAACGTAAGCAATTTTTCCCTTAACCGCTTTTCACTTGTTCTTCTATTTTTGAAATAACAATCTCGTTGTGCTTCCTGCAGCCGCTGCTTGGTGCTCTGAGGCGGTTCCAAATTTGTCGGGATGGATCAGGCGATTGGACAGGAAGTTCCCATATTTTGTTCGGTCTTGAACCGACCTGGCCAAGGGGTGATGGGTGGCCAAGAATCATGGTAGAGTTTCCTTACCACCTATGTCTTATGTTTGTGTTTCCCCCCGCGCCCTTGGTGGTGACATCCTGCGGTTATCGCACTTGTGCAGGTCTTGGCGAGAATATGATGATGAGGCCACCTCCTAGTGGAGAAGTAGGGGCTTTGGAGCCTGACACGAGCAAGAAGAGGAAACGCAAGGTGGCTGTTGTCATTCCTGCGGCTGTTGTCCTTCCTACGACAAAGAGATCCAGGTCACTTGAGCATCAAGCCACTGCTGGAACTTCTGCTTCAACTTCAGAGGTGAATCCTGACAATAAGGAAGAGGATGGCGACGAATGTCAGCTAGAGCGGAGGGAGAGGTTGGATGTGAAAACCTCGTAGGTGCCATGATCGAAGGTTGCTGAGTCCGGAACGGCTGACTCTGGTCGATCTCGCGAATCGGAGACCCTCGAAGAGAGTGTTAATGCGGCTTCAAATCGTACAACTGGATTTGATATAGTTTCCACTGGGGGGGACCACTGCCATCGATCCTGAAGGGTCAGGGCCCGGAGCTTTTCAGGATAATGGGTTGCCTTTTGGAGAAGGTGGCGACCTGAACGACTTCTTCTCATGCTTCCAGGTCTTGTCAGGGGAACTGCGAGACGCAGTGGTCATCACCAAAGCGGGGATTTCTCTAAAAAGGGGAGGCTCTATTGCCAACATCTTTGATGGTGTTAGTGATAGTACCGATCTTGATGTTCCCAGCGCCGTCAAAGCGGCGAAGAAGTTCATACAACAGATGACAGCCATTTCTCGTGCGTTTCGTTTTTTCTTCGGACGTCATCCCTTGTCTTTCTAACTTATTCGCTATGCCGCAGTGCAAGGAGGCGTATGATCATGCCATCCTTCGACTCCGCGGGGAGCTTTCTTATCATGAAAAGGAGTGTAAGATAGCTGCCTTGATATTGTGGGATTCGGAGGCTCGCTCTACCCAGGAAGGGAAAGAACTAGGAGAGCTCCATGATGATTTAGAAACGATGCTTCGGGAAAAGGCCGGCCTTGTCGCACAGGTATTTTGCCTTGCTTGTACCCAACTTCTGTTCCCGTGCTCTGACAAAAAATGGTTCACCTTTATTTTGTAGGTCGAGCAGAATGGTTCATAGATTGACCAACTGAACACGGAGATCTCCGGGCTGAGGGAGTGAAACGAAGTAGCGGTCGGTGAGTTGGCGACATCTCAGGATCTTCTTAAGGATGCTCGCAAGGAGGTTGCTGCTTTGACCGCAGCTAAGTCCAAGGCCGAACGAAATGCTGCAACTTATCTGGAAGATGTGGCCACGACGCATAGAATAGCTCATGACATATCAATAGTAGTTGAGCATAAATTAACACGTGCTATTAAGTATGATAAGGCGGAGGCGAGAAGAGAGACCTTGGAGGAAATCGGAGCCAGAGGTATCGACCTATCAGCTGATCTCAAGGAAGCCCGTGAATTAGAGAAAGAACTGGTGCTTTTAGTTGCCCCCGATAAGGGCGAAGATAATAGCGATGAGGAGTAGTGTCCAAGCCGTTTTGTATCCCTTCCTTTTCCCTTTATATGTGGCCCCCAAGGGATGTGTTGTGTAAAGGTGTTTTTTGCGAATACTTTTTTTGGTAATGCAGCCGTTTTCAATCTCTTCTTTCTTTGCCCCATTGCTTTCGTGATTTAGCTTTTGATTCTCGATGTTGGCCTCTCGGAACCTATTCTCGGAGCAACCGGGATCTTGAAACTAGCCATGCCCCGGGGTTAAATCGATAGCTTCTCTCGGGCCGATGCTCATCCCGAGGCCTCATAGTTATTTGAGTTACATGGGGTAACAATATTTGTGTGATCCTATAAAAAAGGGTTAGGGTGATTCTGCCAGTTTGTTTCCCTAGGAGAGGGTGACGTTAACGCGGCCAGAATTAATTGTCCCTCTTGGGTAGGCGGGCAGTTGTTTCTTTGCCCCTATATATTTGTTCATCCGTCTTTCCAATGGTGAATTTGCTGTTTTGAAAAGGCTATATCTTCCGTAGAGCCTGGCGCTTTGTGCTAGTCCTCCTGCTCCCCCAAGAAAGAATTTTTTGCTCAGAACCTTATCTTTCCCTTCCTATTTTATTGTAGCCATGGCTGCTATGTCGACGTTCGATCGTCAGGTGGAGGGGAGCTCCTCCTGTGTTGCACATTCAGCTGGTGCTAGCGGCTCACCTCCGATGTCAAACGAGCGAGGCCCGGGATGCCCTACCTTGGGGAGAGCTGTCACACCGGGGAAACCTCCCAATGTTTCAGGCCATTGGGAGCATGTGTCGAGGATTATTTCATCAGTGGGAGAGGAAATCCTCAAGATGATCAGAAAAGATTGCGGATGCGGAGAAGGCGTGATGTTACAAGTACCTTATCCCGAGAAGAGCGTTACGACATATGTTGAGGGATTTTTGACCGTATATACGCATGTTTTCACGCCGGGTTCCCCCGATCGGGTCATGCTCGATTTCTGTCAGAGAAAGCAGGTTACACCAGAGTAGGCTCATCCTTTCCTTTGGAAAATAGTGCAGGCGATGAGATATTTTGCCGATAAGGTCGGGATAGATTTCACCCTCAGCTATCTCGTGAGGTTATATCGGCTACTATGTTATCGAGGCCTGATTGCTCTTCAGCTTCGATCCACCTGAGCTCCTGTGGTCGACAGCGAGGAGGATGAGGACCGGGAATGGATGAATCAGTTCATTTGGATTTGAACGACCGATGTCATTCCTAGAGAATTTTTGCCATTTTCTAAGAAATGGGACTTCACACGTAAGTGCCTCATATGAACTATTATCTTTTTGACTGGAGGCAGGCTCCGCAACGATGTCCTTCTATTCCTTATTTGTAGCAACTTATTGGTCACTGAGCGAGGTCCCTAATTTAGCCGAGTGGTCTCGTAAGCTAGCAGCTTGCTCGATTTATGATAGGCGCCGATGGCGAGATATGTCCAAAGGGAGATGGGAGGCAAAGCATCGCGGTAGGTGCCCAACGTTCTGTCTCCTAAAGAATGGCGCTTTTCTTGCTGGCTTATTTGATTCAACTGTTGCAAGTGTCGGCTTTTAGTGAGGCGACTCCCTCTCATCGGTTAAGGAGAAGAGATTCGGTCGATCGGCCATCTTCTGGAAGTGGTACGCCATCGGACATTGCTTCGGACTTCGACGAGGCTCATCGGTTTGGCCTCATGGTGAGTTTTGACTGTTGTATAATTATTTCGTCCCCATGATTATTTCTGTTCAGTGAAGGTCCGTCTGGAGAAGAAGGGGATTGGATTCCTTTCGTTGGTTATGTGAGTCTATAGAAAACAATGTTTAGAGGGAGGGGACCTGGAACGTTGTTTTGTTTTTAGGAAGATGAACGGCGGGGGGTACTTTGGTTTCAGGGGTGGTCGGCGGGTTTAGGGTAAGGGATTTTTGTTTTGGGCGTTAGGGGTTCTCTAAAGAAGATGCTGTTTAGGTGGGGTGTGGGGTCTTTGATTTGCTAAAAATGGCGCTTTAGCTATTAGGGGTCTCCGGTCTTAGAGTCTAGGTCTTGTTTGTTTTATATGGTTTTTTAGGTTGGGGGGTATAGGCCTAGGATTATGGGTTTGGGAATTATGGGCTAGGTCCGAAAATTAGGCTTAAAATGGGTTGCTCGAGCCCAAATTTTATTCTTTCCTCGCAAACGAGACTAAAAATACGATCTCATTTATTAATTAATCTTACTTAAGTAAAATATCGATTAAAATAAGGCTGATCGTTAAAACAAAATTAGTTTTGGTATTTTTCAAGATTAAAAAATGACTACAAAACATTAATGAAACTATTTTTTTTATAATTTTCATTTTGTTGTAATAAAATAAAGTAAAAGAGTTAAAATTAGTTGAAATAACGATATTAGGCCAAAATTAAATATTTACATGCTAAATATAAAAACTCTTGGGGAGGGTCAAAAATCACATGTCTACAGCTACCCCTCTTTGATTGGGAACGCGAAGAGTTTTGAGACAAAGGACGACTAGACAGGTTTTTTGACCCGACCCTTATTTAAGGACACCAAATACTAAGAGGAAGGAGAATGTGATCGAGCCCTAGTAACTGAGCTGCCTACATATCCTTGGCTATAAAGGAATCAGCCCACGTGTAGTTCAGAAGTAGAAACAGTGATGGAGTATACTGATGTGGAGAGACGGACGAGGTGCCGTTCTGCGGTCCTGTTATTACATCAAAAATTAAAAAATGAAAAAAACTAACTAAGCCTGTCAACTACGAGTTACAAGATTCCTATCTATAAGTCTTCTGAAGCTTGATCTTGAGTCTTGAATGGTTATTCATGCAGACTTTGGATTTGAACCTTGATGGTTGCTAGTTGCAGGTGCTAGTTCATTCTTCTTCAGCTTTTCGAATCAAAACCGGACATACCATGCTTGTGACTTCAGTCATGTCTTGAGTAGCCCACATTTTTCATCAACTTCTGCATTTGGATTTACTTCTTGCCTTTCTTCTTTTTTTTTTTTTTATTTCGGATTGTGACTAACTTCTGTTGATCATCTCGGACTGTTGACTCGCATTCTTGCCACGAGCTTCTTTTGTTGCTTACTTGGGTTGCATTCTGAAGTGAATTCCCTTATTCTCCAGGTAGCGCCTGATTGCCAACATTTGAACTGTATTCCTTTGAACATTGTTGCTTTCCCTTTGTTCTCTAGGTGGGAGCCCGATTACCAACATTTGAATTGTCTTACTTTCCTCTGAAACTCGATTGTTTTCCCTTTGTTTTCTAGGTGGGTTCCTGATTGCTGAACTTGAACCGTCTTCCTTTGAACATTGCTGCTTTCCCTTTGTTCTCCAGGTAGGCGCCTGATTACCAACATTTGAATTGTCTTCCTTTCCTCTGAAACTTGAATTGTTTTCCCTTTGTTTTCCAGCTGGGCTCCTGATTGCTGAACTTGAACCGTCTTCCTTTGAACATTGCTACTTTCCCTTTGTTCTCCAGGTGGGCGCCTGATTACCAACATTTGAATTGTCTTCCTTTCCTCTGAAACTTGAATTGTTTTCCCTTTGTTTTCCTGGTGGGCGCCTGATTGCTGAACTTGAACCGTCTTCCTTTGAACATTGTTGCTTTCCTTTTGTTCTCTAGGTGGGCGCCTGATTACCAACACTTGCACTGCTTTTCCTTGAAACTTGACTTGTTTTCCCTTTGTTGTCCAGGTGGGCTCCTGATTGCTGACCTTGAACTGTTTTACTTTGAAACTTGAGCTGCTCTCCCTTTGTTCTCCAGGTGGGCGCCTGATTTCCAACACTTGACTAAGTAAAGAGATGAGGTTTTTTTGTGGGCAACTAATTTCAAGAAAACAAATAAAATAAAAGAAATTTTCTGCCCCATTTTGATATTGGGAACATCTGTGAGTGTTAACCAAACCTTATTATCAAAATAAATTCTAAATTAAATTCCTTTATCCTGAAAATTTCAAACAAACTTAAATGCCAAATTATACTTCCCAAAAGTAGACCTCTTGTCAGACCTTTGTCATCTGCGAGGATCTCAAACTTACTAAATTCTCTTATTCAAGAGGATACTAGAGCTTACTACCGAGCTTGTCTGGCGCCTGCTTTGCTCATGGAGGGTTTCTCCGAAACAAACGAAATATTCTACTCCTGTTTCAATCAAAGAAAAATTTGTGAGTTTGAACATAGTGGTTGGTTTATGGACTTGACTTTGAGGGCGATTGCTCCTTTACTTCCCATGATAACTTTGATTTCAACTCGAAAGACCTTGCCCGTTTATTGACTGACCACTTTCTCTATCACCCTTATTACGGAGAATACTTCTGATCCGTTCAAACCCAATACCATTGATCTGCTGCATTGTGCTCATGCATTGACATATACTGAACCTTTGTATTTCACATGAATCCCAAAGCATGTCAATTGCCACCCACTCAGTGCATATGCTGTTCTTTCCTAACTTAAATCGCAGGCCTTGGCCTTGAGGTCTATTGCTCCTTCACTTGCCATGATACTCTGATTTCCGCTTGGAAGACCTTTCTTGTCACTGGTTAACCACTTTCTTTGTCAATCTTATCATAGAAAATACCTTTGATCCGTTCACCCAACACCCTCCATCTGTTGCATTGTTCATGAATTGATATATACCAAACCTTTGTATTTTACATGAATCCCAAAGCACGTTGATTGTTACCAACTTAGTGTGCACGCTGTTCTTTCCTGACTTATACCACTTTGATGTGCTAGCCAAATCCCGTTTTGTGCAATTGGAAAGTTGGTGGCAAATTTTGAAGTCCTTTCTTACTTATTTTGCCCAAATAAACTCAAGAAGAGGAAGTAAACAGGTCAAAAGGAACAGAGTAAAGGACAATGGAAAGAGATGATTCCTAACAAGAAAACTACAAAGTAGAAATTTATCAGATGTGGATACCAACTCTAATGACCAAGACACACACCTTTGGATTAAGTGGCCTAATCTGTCAAGCAAGTCTGATGTTCAACTCTTGTTATACCCCTAAACCGTGAAACTGGGCTACAATGCTTCGATTATCCAATCTGATTCACAATCCTTATTCGACTTATAGTGCCCGAAGGGTTTTCACCATCAAGCCTCTCTCATTTTGTTCTTTTTCTCAACTCACCATCGCCTTATGGTTCCTATGAAGGTTTTCACCAATAAGACACTCTCATTTTGTTCTTTTCTTCTTGTTTCCTCTAATTCTGCCGATGACAAGGCATTAACCATGGTAAAAACATCATATACCCTTGGCATGTCTAAACTCGGCACTCTCAAAGATTATCCGGCAGGTCTTTTTTAGACTGCAATGTGACTTTTGGACAGGATTAGAAAGAAAGGATATCATAAAGGCTCAAAGTAACTATGACAACGAGGTTAATTTATTTACACCTTTTGGGATCCATTCTAAAAACTTTGCCCCAATTTCAAAAATAGGGGAATTTGAATATATTTTTCCCTCTTTTTTTTCGAATTTCCCACTCTCGACTTCGTGGGATTATGAAATATTTTATTTGGTATGACCGAACCGTAAGGCTGCCCACATATCTTGTGGTGACAAGAATCAGGTCAAACGTAGTTCACAAGACTACTCTTTTGTTACTATTTGCCTTTCTATTTTCTTTCTTTCTTTTCTCCTTTTTTCTTTCTCTTTTTTTTCTTTTTCTTTTTTTTCCTTTTTTTCTTTATCTCTATTTATTTTTCTTTTTTGGAACTTTCCTTTTGGAATGAACTTTCTAAATAAACCTATGGGGACATGAACTTTTTTCTTTTTCGTATGACTCTAACTTGATTCCAAAAGAGGGGAAGTCAAAGAAATCTGTATAGGCTCAAAAGGATATTGAATGGTATAATTGTTTGGGTAGCTGAAAGAGGGCCTCCCAATCCCTAAAAATGCCAAGTACAACACATGCAACTCGAAAATGAAAAAGGAAGAGCACACACAATATTTCTTTTGCAGCTTCGGCATTGGTATCACTGATATGCCTTCCACTTCTCTTTAACGCCTTGTCAGGTACATAACTCTTGTTGGGTGGTTTCTTCTTCACGATGGATACCCTCTGTCTGTTTGGAGAAACTCCCTTGACTTTATCTTGTTACTTGAGGTACACTTGAACTCAAAACTGCTCGCTTCAAATTGTCTGGGATGCACTCTCTTTTAAATGATCTTGTCATCCTATTAACTTCCCAAATTATCTGCCCCAGTTTCACACAGTTCGAGCTTCAAATGATCTCAAAATGTCCAAATCTGTACTTATTGCCCTCAAGTATTCCCATCATCTTCAAAATTGTTTCATTGCTTCATGATTAAACTAACCTTTAAGGCCAGGCCTAGAATTATGTGTGCAATTCATGTCACTAGAGCCAACATGAAAAGAACTATAAAGGAGAAGAGAACTAAACACAAAAAATGGTTAGAAATAATAGAAAACAGAAAATTGCATTAGATAGACGGTGAAAGGGTTTTAACAACAAGACAGGCAAAATAAACTGGGGTACAACCCTGGAACAAACCTAAATAACGTTAAATGGTTACTACGACTAAACGAACTAGGAAAAATAAAAAGGTTAGAAGGGTTTGAGTCACAAGATAATATCCGGATCACAACCCTAAAATAACCCGGACAACAAAAATAACAACAAAATGAACCACCAAGACTCCTCCCTGGCTAGCCAAGATAAGAGTGTCTTTCCAATTACCAAACTCGACATCTTAGCCACTGAGTTCCGCATCAACATTACTAGAACCTTCACAAGTCTCCATCACATTGAACTTAGCAAATTGCTTTTGGGTCCCTTTTGCCAACTCGTTCTTAAGATCAACTTTTGGACCCGGGACTGATAGCGCTGAAAACTTTGTAGCAAGTGGCCTTCCAAGGAACTCAGAAGAGTTTTCATATTCATTTTCAACACAAATCATGCCCACCTTAAGCGTCTCATTATGAACAGGCAATGGACTTTGGCTAGTATCTATTGCATCTGGATTTTGCACGGTAATGTCACCTGCATCAATAAGCTTCTAGACTTCTCCTTTCAGATGTCAACACTTTTCTATGTCATGCCCCGGGGCATTAGAGCAATATGCGCACCTTTGAGAAAAATTAAAATTCTTTGGAAGAGGGTTTGGCATTTTTATCTAAATCGGCTTCAATATGTCCAATTGCCTCAGCCTTTGGAACAGACTGGCATATGATTCTCCAATAGGAGTGAAAGACTTTTTTCTTTGTTGTTGCCTTCTCATTTTACACTTTAGCCTCGGTTAAAACCTTTTGCGGGTAGGTGGTTGATGTTCTTGAGGAGGCGGGTAAGATATTTGCGGAAATGGTGCAGGCCATCGCATGTCTCGTGGGTGTGGAGCATATGGCGGTGCATTGTGGATAGGGTACTGGGAAGGTGAGGTATGAGTTTGGGGATTTTATGGAGAGAAGTAGCATTGGGGAGAAATATTTGGAGCATGAGGATATCCATGGGGTCGATATTGAGGCTGAAAGCATTGAGCAGGTATGCCCACTGGATCCTGTCGTTGGCGGGGCTCAACAACATCTTTTCTATTAATGGGAGGACTGTCCCGAGCAATTTGTTCATTCCATTTGAACCAAAACTCCCTAAAACTTTCCTCCGATTTCTTTTCCATATTAGATAGGGAGGACCGGTCTGGGGTAATGCCTATATTGTATTGATAGTGTCGAATAAAATCTTGAGCCATGTCATGCCATGTAGGCCACTTACTGACATCTTGACTTGTATGCCATTCCAAGGCTGCCCCAGTCAGGCTCTCACTAAAATACGCCATCAGCAACTCGTGTTTCCCGCCAACACTTCTCATTTCACTACAATATCACTTAGATGGGCTACTGGATCTCCACGCCCATCATACAAATTAAACTTTGGCATCTTAAACCCTTTCCGTTTTCTGGATATCTCATCTTGCTCCACTGTCTCAGCAGGATTTGCAGTCTCATTGGGAGACTCAAAATGAGAAGCGTAAGAGTATGGACCCGAGACCTTGAAAATTGGTTCTGGAGCATAGTGTTGGGCATCAGGAATTTTGAACACGGTCTCGCTAGAGGATCGAGGAAAGGTAGTAGATGGATGAGCTACAAAAACATGAGTGGTCATACGTGCGGGATATGAGGTGGTTCTGGGGGGTGGAGTGTGAAAAGGTTGCGGGGAGATATCCTGGACTTGTGACAGTGGCTGAATGGTGACAAGGCTTTCAGTGTAGTTAGTGGGAACTGATGGTGGAGGACGCCCACTAATCCAGGTTTGGTATATTTCGGCCATCTGTATTTTCAACCTCAAGACCTCTTCTTTCAACTCAGATTTTGATTCAACAATTTCCTTAAACGGATCAACAACCCCTGTGTCCAAGTCTTTGCTAGTCATGGCTACCTTGCTCTTTAACCTTGTGTTGTATGGATGAGTTACTTAAAAACCACAAACCAACCACTCTTCTGCTCAATGAAGATAGCAAAAGGAACAAAATGGGGTCATCCTGTTAGCATTAGGGTATTTAACAACTAAAAATATCATATTGCGTGCAATGTACCTAGCAACAATTAACGGTTCTAGAATGACTTCGGAGGTCACAAGGTCACTTGGCATTATCCTAATTTGTTCCCTTGAATCTTCTCGTTTCGTTTCTTTTCTAGCACTTGCTTGCTCATTTTTCTTCCTTTTTTGTTTCTGATATCAGTCTTTTCTTTCCTCTCATTTCTCATGTTCCACGACTTCACCCTATTTTTTTTCCTTTTTTTTTGTTTTTTTCCTTTGAATAAAAAAAATGATTCAATCAAACCCTATGTAGGTTGCCTATGTATCATGACGCCGCATGAATCAGATCTTTGCGTAGTTCTAGGAAAATCGAGAATAATGTAAACAAACTAATGTTCTCCTTTTTTCCTTTTTTTCCTTTTTACCTTATTGACTACTCTGATGAGAAAAGAGAAATAAAAGAAACAAGTCCTTTTTTTTGAATTTTCTAGACTTAATGTTCTATAACTTATTCTATACTCAAGCTTAACGAGCATATAATTTTTTTCCTTTTTGAAACAAACACTATACGGGAAATTATTAAGGAAAAATAGCATACAAGAGAAAAATATTTTTTTGTTTCTTTTTTTTAGGAAGGATATCTAAAGAATAAACCAAAGAAAAATATTTTGAATTTTCATTTGATATCCCTGAAGAAAGATTTCGAAACGAGAAATGAACAAGATAAAAAAAACATTTGGATTTAAGTTTTTGATTACCTAAGGAAGAAACTCTGAAAATAAACCAAAGAAAAAGTATGTTTTTTCTTCTATGTACAATATCCTAAAGTTCTAATGAAAATAAGAAAAAAGTTTTTTTTTTATTTTTCATTAATTTCCTAAAGAAGCACCTCAAAAGAAAATCTTTTTGGATTTTTGGAATTAATACCTTAAAGAAAACTTTTTAAAGAGGTACTAAAGGAAAATTCTTTTTTTTTTTGAATTTTTAGTCTTAATGTGCCAAAAGGAAGTATAAAATCAATTTTATTCTGAGTTCTAAATATTATCTTCGTAAGAAAAACCACCTCAAAAGAATTATGTTTTTTAATTTCTACAATTAATATTCTAAAGAAAACATCTAACAGAAATATAAAAATGCAAGATCTCTTTTTTTTTTTTAATTTATTACACATCTTTTTTTTTTCAATACAAAATAGAAAATCCAATAACAAAAGACTCGACACTACTGTACAAAGCTAGAAGATAAAAGACGACATAGAAAAGAAAAACATACTCAAAACATAAAAAATAAAATAAAACAAATCTCCTTAAGCCACTTCTGATCGAGCGATCCTGACTAGATGGTCCTAGGCCGTCTGTCATGCTCAAACTACGGTAAGTAAATTCACACCTTTATGAGCAAAATTAAAACCAAATTAGTTAAAGACTTAAAATGCTATGTGAGATTATAATCCTTCCTGTTGGACACATGCAAGATATGATTGAGGCTATTTTTTGCAAAATGGCTTATTTGGTCAAAAGGTGGCTAGAAGTGCAAAATTTGGCTAATATCCCGCAAAGTCAAGAACCTAAGATTTACTAGGAAGACCGGACCCTACGTGGGTTGCATACGTATCACGCCCAGAAAGACGAGAATCAGGTATGCGTAGTTCAGGCTGATTGGATACGAGCGAGAATTTTAAAAAAATAACTAATTTAGAGAAAACATATTTTTTGTCTTTTGTTTTGAAAAATGATGAAACATGTAAACTCTTTTTGGATTTTCTTTTTCCTTTTTTTGATTTTCGGAAAATGATGAAAAATTGATAAAATCTTTTTTTTTTTTTTGAATTTTTCATGTTTTTTTAACAAACATGTGACAAAACATAATTGAGTCCTACTTCCTTTATTTTCACACTTCACCCTCTTTTTTTTCTTTTCTTTTTTTCTTTTTTCATTTGCCCTCAACTATCATTGGTCCGCCAAATGACCCTTTTACCCTTGAAGAAATGCAACATGTAACACATAGGATGCATCAAGATGGTGTGTTATTTTGGGTACACCTTTCCTAGATGGACCCAACCCCTGTGTTGAGTCCCTAAAGTCAAATACACGTGATACAACAAACGTTCCTACTAAGGATCCGGCATGAGGCTATGTTATTCTAATTTAAAAACCTGGGTTTATTTGTTATAGACCTAGCTTACCCGAGCGGACAACTCGAGCCGGGGGGGAGAGGGGGGCAGTGTATCGGGATTACAGAAGCTTCACCGGCTTTGCAACTTGTCCGAACCTTGTTCTAAAATTGGGATATGACTTTAACAGAAAAGAAGTCACACGAAGTGCACACTTCCCAGATGATTTAGAAGACTCAGAAAGAGGAGGGTTTCATAACAATTAATATACATTCCAAATAATATCAAAGCGATAAAAAGCAGGAATTAGCACATTAGGCTCAAACACGTAAAAATTAGATAATAAATAAAGCCAACTATAACAGATATTCTAAGCTCGAATTTTGAACCCTGAACTAGAAGTTCTGGGTTCTTGTCCCCGGCGGAGTCTCCAGAGCTCTCACACCTCTTTTTTCTACCCCCGGAAGGGTATAAGGGAGTTTTTTCCAATTTTAGTGATAATCGAAACAAGATTATTTATTAAATTCAGAGTCGCCACTTGGGATAATTTATGGTATCCCAAGTCACCAGTGTAAAATTTCGAATCGAGGAAATTGACTCTATTTACGGTCTGAAAAGACAGAAATCCGGGTAAGGAATTCTGTTAACCTGGGAGAAGGTGTTAGGCATTCTCGAGTTCCGTGGTTCTAGCACGGTCGCTTTGATCATACTTGACTTAATCAAATTGTCTAATTACTTAATTTAGAACATATGTGCATTTGCCTCTTTTAATTAAGAAATTATCTTGAAACAAGTCACTCATACGTGAACCCATTTGTTTGGCGCGTCAAAATCATGTCACGCGGGCGTGTCCACAATTAATAACACTTTATTATTATTAAGAATGTTTTGTTGAAGTTGCACGAACGCATACTCTGATTTGTTTTTATAATCGTAATTGTGTCACGCGAACGTGTCCACATTCATGATGGTATATTAAATGGCACCTAAAGCATTTCTACTAATATTTATTTTTTAACCGTAATCATGTCACGCGAACGTGTACATAATCACGATAATAAATTAAGTGCGTGCCTAGGAGAAACCTTTTCTACGGATGTTCTTTGAATTTCATCAAACCATTACTGAACTAATTCCATTTCGGTTCAACAACGCATGTGAAAGTGAATTCAAGAAATTAGCTTAACATGTACAAAACTAATTCATTTCAATCATAGCAAAGCAATTGATGGTGAAACAGTCGTTCATTGAAACTAAACTCGCTGGAAACACAAGCCTTATGGGATAGAGAACTTGACAAACCAGATCATATTCTAGGTTTAATAATAAAATCAAACATTAAACAAACCAAACCATATCCTCATCGCATGATCAAACAGAAGAACAACTGGAGTGGGAAAGAAATGGTCCTCAAAACAAAATAAGATAGCAAAAAATTCCAAACCATAGTCTTGTGAAACAAAGGACTAATAAGATTCAGAGATCCAAACTCAATAAAATGTACCAAAATGTCATGCCATCAAATAATTATACAAAACCGATTAACACAGTCAATGACTGAAACAAGTAATGAATAGGAGAAAAGAGTGACCTGAATTACTTTCAAATTTTCAAAGAACCTGTTGCCCGTTTACAAAGAAACTCAAGCCGATGAAGCTAAACCTGGACAGACCCGATAGGAAACTTCAACAATACAACCTCGACTCTTCAACGATGTCTGAAAATGGGGGACTGTTGCCACTGGAATCTTCAAACAGCTGGTTTTTGGGAGAAAGGAGTTTTGACCCACTGATTTTCAGTGAAGCGACAACAATTTTAGGAGCTCAATCCGCAAAATAAAGACCAGAAATGAGTCAGAATAGAGCGTTAACAGCGAAGAGCAACAACAGAGTTCGCTAAAAATCAGATTTCCGACCATAAGATCTCAGTATCGATTTGCCTCATGAAAAGGTCGCCGAAAAATAGCAAGGTCGACGGAAAAAAATAAAATTTGGCCGAAATCCTGATCCTCCCTTGACTGAATGAGATAGACCTTTTTGAGACGAGGGGGATGGCTAGTTTTCTGTTCAGTGAAGGTCCATCTAAAGAAGAAGGGGATTGGATTCCTTTCACTGGTTATGTGAGTCTATAGAAGACGACGTTTAGAGGGAGGGGATCTGGAACATTGTTTTGTTTTTAGGAAGATGAACAGTGGGGGTCCTTTGGTTTCAGGGGTTGTCGGCGGGTTTGGAATGAGGGATTTTTGTTTTGGGCGTTAGGGGTTCTCTGAAGAAGAAACTGTTTAAGTGGTGTGGGGGGTCTTTGATTTTCTAAAAACAGCGCTTTAGCTATTAGGGGTCTCTAGTCTTAATGTCTAGGCCTTGTTTGTTTTATAGGGTTTTTTAGGTTAGGGGGTATGGGCCTAGGAATTATGGGCTTGGGATATAATAGCCCAGCCCGCTAGTGATATTGTCCACTCTGTGCCTAGGCCCTCACGGGTTTAAAATGTGTCACTAGGGTCTAAGGCTTGTTAACTTATATACCCAGCATCCCTCTTGTATTTTGTCGATGTGAGACTCTGTCTATAGTTTGGGGTGTTACATACACCCCCTCTTATGGACTCAGCATCCTCGCTGAGGTTTGCCCCACCACATGGGATTTGCCTAGACTCAACACTGAGGTTTGCCCCACCAAATCGGGATTTGCCAAAACTTAGTTGAACTCTGACCCACCATCGGCAAGGCTGACACAAGAGTGGCTCTGATACCATCTGTAACAGCCTAGCCCGCTAGTGATATTGTCTGCTCTGGACCTAGGCCCTCATGGGTTTAAAACTCGTCACTAAGGTCTAAGGCTTGTTAACTTATATATCCAGCATCCCTCTTGTGTTTTGTCGATGTGGGACTCTGTCTATAGTCTGGAGTGTTACATGGGAATTATGGGCTAGGTCCAAAAATTAGGCTTAAAATGGGTTGCTCGAGCCCAAATTTTATTCTTTCCCCGCAAGCGAGACTAAAAATACGATCTTATTTATTAATTAATCCTACTTAAATAAAATAACTATTAAAATAAGACTGACCGTTAAAACAAAACTATTTTTGGTATTTTTCAAGATTAAAAAATTACTACAAAAAATTAATGAAACTATTTTTTTTATAATTTTCATTTTGTTGTAATAAAATACAGTAAAAGAGTCAAAATTAGTTGAAATAACGATATTAGGCCTAAATTAAATATTTACATGCTAAAATATAAAAAATCTTGGGGAGGGTCAAAAATCACAATGTCGCTTCGTTGTAAGGCCCCGTGAAAATTTCTACTCAAAAACCCTAAATCTCGTAGTACCAAGTTAGGACCCTTTGGATTGATCTGTGCATTAAAAAGTTAAGAAATTTTGTTTTCCAGAAAAGTGTGTTTCTACGGTCCATCATGCGGCCGGACTGCATAGTCGCCGCAGAGTCAGACAGTTTGTTGGTTAATTTGAGGTCAACTATGCATCCAATTATGCGATCGCATAATCAATATGCGGGCCACATAGTCATCGCATAATCCCCTTGGAATTTTTGTGAGGGGCAGTTCTGTGGTGCATTATGCGACTGCCGAACAGGTATGCGGACTGCATTTTTGTCGCGTACCCAGAAAGTTTGTTCAGGTTTTGGGACCATTTTTGCAGTCCATTTTGCGGGCCTCATGTCCATTATGCGATCGTAGATTGTGTCGGGGCTCCTATTTTCTAACTTTTAAACCCGACCCCATCCCATTAAAAACACCCATTAGACCACTTTTATGTTATTTTTACTGCAAATAGAGTGAGAGAGGGAGCTCTAGAGGGAGAAACTAACTCTCAAACCTTGCCAAATCTTTGAAGACTTTCAAGCAAAATTTGCTAGGCTTTCACCCAAGAGGTAAGAACTTGAGCTCTATTCTCTGGTTTCGAAAATCACACTAGAATAAGTAATTAGCTTGTGGGTTCATGGGTATAAGAATGGATTTTCTTGCATGCATAAGAGATAATAGGGTATAGGGAGGTTGTGAACTAAAAAGATAGCAATTGGGGTGTAAGGTGATGAAAATCTCTCACAAAAGGGTCCTAAAATCACAATGCACACTTAGTGCTCGATAATATACTTAAACGAGCTAGAATCTTGAGTATGTCTCTAATTCTTGGTTAAATTTGTAATTTTCATATAATAGATTGAAGTTACTAAGAATCCCGAAATTTTGTAAGGATTTAAGAAAAGCTCTGTTGAGGTATGTATGGCTAAAACCCCCTCCTATTATAAATGGAGCTCCGTTGGTATGTGTATGTGCAAATGTGGTAAGACCGAAAACTTGATTGATGTATTGATTGTTATTTTACATGAATTGGTTTTGAAATTGTATATATATACATGAAAGGTGTGCCTCAATGTGTGCAAAGTACTATTCTAGATATTTAAAGATATGCAAAGAATATGAACCATGTGTAGAAATTGCCTAGACTTCACGTTAAGAGTTAAAACTGAGATTGCCATGCTAATTATGCGAAATCTTACATATGCTTACAACTTGAATTGCTTTTGTATGTGCCTATGATCATAAATTGCAAGGTTGACACTAAAAGTGGAAGTGATGAGATAATTGTGGCCCTAAGCGCCAATGAATTGATATGATATATGTGAAATAAATATTCAAATGAGACGATTAATAAGAAAGGAACAACGCCTAGGTAAGGTGGCCTAGCCGATCGGGCCGTGATCGGACACCATGTCGCACACATGGTGGTAATGTGCTGATATTGAATTTCGAAGAAGGAAAATGAGACGGTGATTGTGGTATATGTCTCAAATGAGGCAACCTAGCCGATCAGGTCGTGATCAGACTCCGCTCAAGATAGCGGTAGTATTGAGAACAATGATGAACATATGAAATGCCCCAAACTAAAGTTATGGAAATCATGTGGAAGTTGTACGATTCTTTATTTGATGATGTGGTGTTCGGTTAAAGCTTTGATTGTCTCTTGTGATTTCCTTGAATTCTTGTATGATAGTTCTTTCTAATAAGATGGTGTTTAGTTATACATACTAGTACTATTCCATGGTACTAATATCCCTTTTGTCGGGGGAGCTACATTTTTAAATGAATGTAGGTGGCTCCATAGCGGATAGTGCCGATCACGCGTAGCGGAGTACCCCCCTATCAATGTCTTGGTGAGCCCCTTTCTCCTTCAAGGGGTTATGTTGTACATCTTTTATTATAGATATCCACTTTAAGGTATAGCTGGGGCCTTGTTGTCGGCATTGTTATAATTTTCTTTTGTATCCTTAGAGGCTCCGTAGACGTTTGTGTGGGTTATGTACGGGTATTGGATGGGTCTATGAACTATGTTGTAAATCTAAACTCTTGTTTCTTTAGATTGTAGTTGTATGAGATCTTGGAAACTTAACTACGGTTTAAGGTTGTGATATAAAATGAATCAACAATGTTGAATGTACGACTTTGCAATTGTTTAAATAAATGAAAGCATGGTTTTTTAATCGTATTGAGCTGGGTAGAAATTGTTAAAAAGGCTTGCTCAGTTGGGATCACTCGATTGAGTGCCGGTCGCACCTCCTGAGGTTGGGGCGTCACATTCGTGGAGGCTTTCTCGTCCATTGCAGTGCCTTTGACCAGGTTAACCCAGAAGGGTGCTCCTTTCAGGTGGTCGGATAAGTGTGAGGAGAGCTTTCAGAAGCTCAAGAATGCCTTGACCACAACTCCAATTCTAGTTTTGCCTTCAGCATCGGGTTCTTATACAGTGTATTGTGATTCTTCCAAGATTAATATTGGGTGTGTCTTGATGTAGGAGGGTAGAGTGATTTGTTATGCTTCACGACAGTTGAAGCCTCATGAGAAGAACTACCATGTTCATGATTTAGAGTTAGCGGCTATCGTTTATGCATTGAAGAATTGGAGGCATTATCTCTACGGGGTGTCTTTGAGGGTTTTATGGACTATTAGAGTCTTCGGCACTTGTTTAAACAAAAGGATCTAATTTTGAGACAGCGAAGATGGTTGGAGAAACTAAAAGACTATAATATCACCATTTTGTATCATCTTGGGAAGGCCAATATGGTGGCCGATGCCTTGAGTAGGAAGGTAGTGAGTATAGGTAGCCTTTGCATTTATTCCTATCTGTGAGAGACTACTTGCATCGGATGTTTAGGCCTTGGCCAATCAGTTTGTGAGGTTAGACATTTCGGAGCTTAGCTGGGTTCTAGCTATGTGGTTTCTCAGTCTTTCTTATATGATCGCATAAGAGATCGTTAGTATGATGTATCTTATTTGCTTGTCCTTAAGGACACAATTCAGCATGGTGATATCAAAGAGGTTTATATAGGGATGATGGGGTGTTACATATGCAGGGTCGGATTTGTGTGCCCAATGTTAGATGGGTTACGTGAGTTAATTCTTGAGGAGGCCCATACTTTGCGGTATTCCATTCATTCGGGTGCCGCGAAGATGTATCAGGACTTGTGGCAACACTATTAGTGGAGGAGGATGAAGAAAGACATAATGTAGTTTAGCTTGTGCTTGAATTGTCAGCAGGTGATGTACAAGCATCAGAGGCCCGGAATTTTGCTTCAAAGGGTTGAGATTCCAAAGTGGAAATGAGAGCGTATCACCATGGACTCCGTAGTTGGGCTCTCATGCACTTTGAGGAAGTTTGATGCTATTAGGGCGATTGTGATCAGTTTCTACCGCTTGCAGAGTTTGCCTACAATATTAGCTACCAATAGAGTATTCATATGGCTCCATATGAGGCCTTGTATGGGAGACGGTGTCAGTCTCCAGTTGATTGGTTCCAGCCTTGAGAGACTAGGTTATTGGGTACTGACTTGGTTATGGATGCTTTGGAAAATGTTAAGTTAATTCAAGATCAGCTTCGCATGACATAGTCTACACAGAAGAGTTACACCGTTCGTAAGGTTCGTGATGTTGCTTACATGGTGGGAGAGAAGATATTGCTCTGAGTTTCACCCATGAAGGGTGTTATGAGGTTCGGGAAGAAGAGAAAGTTGAGCCCTTGATATATTGGGCCTTTTGAGGTGCTTGAGAGGATTGGAGAGGTGGCTTACAAGCTTGTATTGCCGCCTAGTCTATCGAGTGTTCATCTAGTGTTTCATGTTTCCATGCTACGGAAGTATTTCAGCGATCTGTCTCATGTTTTGAACTTCAACACGATTCAGTTAGATGGGGATTTGACTTATGATGTGGAGCCGGTGTCCAGTTTGGATCGGCATGTTCGAAAGATGAGGTCAAAGGACATAGCTTCAGTGAAGGTGCAGTGGAGAGGTCAGCCAGTCGAGGAGACTACTTGGGAGACCGAGGGGGAGATGCAAAGTAGATATCCATGCCTATTTGAGACTTCAGGTATGATTCTAGACCTGTTCGAGGATGAACATATATTTAAGAGGGGAAGAATGTAACGACCCCGCCAGTTGTTTTGAGTATTATAGCCCTGTTCCCCACTAATCACCTATTCTGTGTTTGTTTGTTTTTACATAACTTGTCGGGGTGGTTGGTTCGGTTCCAGGGATGTTTCGGAATGGATTGGGACACTTAGTCCCAAGGTTCTAAGTCTAAGCTAAAAGAGTTGACCAGATGTTGACTTGTGCGTAAATGACTCTGAAATGGAGTTTTGTTCTGATAGCTTCATATGATGATTTTGGACTTAGGAGTGTGTCCGGATAATGATTTGGAGGTCCGTAGATAATTTTGGCTTGAACTTGCGAAAATTGGAAAAGTTGAAGTTTGGAGAGTTGAGAGTTTGACCGAGAGTTGACTTTGTGGTTACCAGACTCAAATTTTGGTTCTAGAAGTTGGAATAGGTCCGTTGTGTTATTTATGACTTGTACAAAAAATTCAAGGTCAATCGGAGTTGATTTGGTATGTTTTGGCATAAGTTTTGGAAGTTAGAAGTTCAGAAATTCATTAGGCTTGAATCGATGTGCGATTAATGGTTTTAGTGTTGTTTGATGTGATTTGAGGCTTTGAGAAAGGTCGTATGATGTTTCGGGACTTGTTGGTATATTTGGTTGAGGTCCCCAGGGCCTTGAGTGTGATTCAAATCATGTTCGGCGCATTTTGGAACTTTGAAGAACTGCTGATTTTCTGTTGCTGGTATCCTTATACGCAATTGCAAGTGGGATATCACGATCACGAAGAGTTGTTTGGCGACTAGTCAAAGATTGTTCTATGCAATCACCAGAAAAGGTCCGTGATCATGGAGCTTTGGCATTTTATGAATCGCAAACGCGTGTGTTGGGCCGCGTCCGCGAAGAAGAAAGGAGGAGGCTGGGAGTCCACGCAATTTGTTCTTCGCTATCGCGTGGAAGGGTCCACGATCGCGTAGGTTGATGAGTTTGTGAATCACGTTCATGCTTGGAGTTCTGCGTTCGCGGAGAGTTAATTTGGGAGCTTGTGAATTTGTGCTTCGCGATCGCGAAGTAATTCCCTCGATCGCAAAGAGGAGCACCTGGGCAGAATATAAGATTCAAAAGTGAGGGTTAGAGTAATATTTCATAATTCGACTTTGGAAGCTCAGATTGAGGCGATTCTTGGAGGGATTTTCAAGGAATTGATTGGGGTAAGTGATTCTAACTCGGATTTGGTTAATATACATGAATCTATCATTATTTTTATTATTTAATTAGTGTATTGGGTTGAATAAATTGAAACAAATTGTAGAAACTTCATAGGCTTTAATTTGAGGATTTGAAGGTTGAGTTGTGATCGAAATTGAGTAATTTTGATATGGTTGGAATCGTGGTTAAATGGGTGTTTGGATTTTGTTAATTTTGTTAGATTCTGAGATGTGGGCCCTGGGTTGACTTTTTGACTTTAGTCAAAGATCTTAGCTTTATTATTTGGAATCAATTCCTATAGCTTTTGTTGATAGTATTATGTTATTTTTGACTAGATTCGATCCTTTTGAAGGTCGATACATGTGGGAAGGGCTTGCTAGCGGAATGATTTGATTTGCTTGAGGTAAGTATCTTATTTGAACTCAATTGATGCACTAGTTTCCTGAATGATAGCTACGTGCTATTGGTTGCGCACATGTGTGGGGATGAACCTATGTGCGGTCACTGGGATTAATTATTCATGTTCAGTTGTGCTCGAGCTCTGATAATCCTAGAATTTGACTGCTAAAAACTTAACCTATTATTCTTCGCACATTTGTGACATTGTTGTGAACTATTTGGGCCATGTTTGAGGCTAGATAAGGGTTTAATCCCCAAATGAACTGATAAATATTATTCTTTGATGAAATTTGCCGGTTTAAACTATGACAGTTACTTTCACATACTTATACTTTAGTATTTCATTTATACTAGTCCAGGAGCATGATATTTGTTTTTCACTCGTTTCATACATGTATACTTGTTTATTTGCTCATGTATGATGTGATTCAACTGGGTGACTTTGATCACGCCAAGCGGGTTGTGTTGTTGTGCCTGTGACCATGCCGGGCGGATTGTGTTATTGTGACTGTGACCACGTCGAACGAATTGTGTTGTTATGCCTGTGACCATTCCAGGAAGATTGTACTGTTATGCATGTGACCACGCCGGGTGGGTTATGATATTGAGTTTGTGATCATGTTAGGCTGGCAGCACGTTCAATTGGTCGTGCTTGCATGTGGATATGGATCCATCCCCCTAGGGTCACCCTCTCATGTTTTACTCTTAATGGTGTACACGCGGTTATTGAGAATACTAATAAGTGGTTTGGAACGGATATGGAAAGTTGAGGGAATCTGGCTAGTGTTTTGTTGGATTTTGCATTTTATCTTTACTTGCAATTTCCTTGATCATTTTTCTGATTTAACTATATATCACCTCTATATGCCATGATATTGTCTAAGTAGAGTATTTGAGAAACTGTACACACACACGCGCACAGATGTTTTCTCTCTAAACTTGATGAGTTGATTTCAATATTGTTTTGTACGGGAATTTATGATGAAACTACATAGGTGATAGCTAGTATCATTAACATTTTGTGCTCCTTTTACCTTCCAGTGTTTATTACGATACTTATTGAGTACATTGGGTCGGTTATACTCATACTACACTCTATACTTAATTGTGTAGATCTAAGTGTGGAGACCAGTTATCAGCAGTAGGTTGCTTTCGGCCTTTCTACTAGAGGCGAGGTAGAGTTGCATTGTTGGTCGCAGTTGAACTTGTCTTTTCCTTTCTTACTGTTGTTATAGTTAAGACAGTGTATTTATTGCTCAGTCTCAGAACTGTATTCTGTTGTAGTAGCTCATGACTCCGTACTTTCCAATTTCTGGAGGGATTTACATTGTATTAGAAGTATTTATTGTATTGAGACCTCAGGTTATGTTATTTCTATGAATTTCGATATTATGTTGCCTTTGTTATCATGTTTTGGCTTGCCTAGTCGGTGTGTTAGGAACTATCACATTGGGTTGGGATTTTGGGTCATAACAAGACATGATACTACTGGCTAGACAATTTAAAAGGTTCTTAAAGAAAGCAAAGGAAAACAGAAAAGGAAAGGCCCCAACAAGGCTAACATTATTTTCAAATTTAGAAAAGGATCATTATTTTTTAAAAAAAACTAAAAAGAAAATAGATTCATTCTTCTTTAAACAGGGGAGTATATGAATATATATCATATAACTAAATCATTATTCTAAGCTACTAAGGGGTCGTTTGGCTGGAAAATAAGTTATTCCAAGATTATAATGATGAGATTATAATACGAGGATAAATAATGATGGGGTTATTTAGTAAATATATTTTTATTGAAAGAGGTTTGGTTTATTGGACTAAAAATAAAACATACAGGTTTGTACTAGATAATTTGGAATAAACTTTATTTTTAATTTTAACCTTGGATTGTTTAAAAGACTTTAGGGGAAGAGCTTTGGAGAAGGACATCTTTGTTATTTTAGTGTTTATATCGGGATTAATTAATCCCAAAATTATTATCCTCACTCTCAATCTGGGATAAAATAATATTCACTTGTAGGATTAATTAATTTCGCGATGACTACTTCCAAATTTAAAAATTCAATCAAAAGCAAAATAAATTAATCTTACATTTAATTCCAGGATTATTATTCCTGCTCCCAATCATTAAATTACCCCTAAGAGTTATTACCTTTAATCAGTAAAGGTCTGATCCTATAGGCAGCCAAGTGATATTAACAAAGAAGGTTTGTAGGGTTCACCGAAAATAAAACCAACAACAAAATCTCTCTCAGCCGGTGGGAGTTGCTACAACTATCAAATCAATGAAAAAAATGATTGTGAGATAAAGATATATACAACAGAAAGACATGTAAAAAAGGTAACACATATTTGCTAGGCAAGCCGACAATTCACATAAGAGCTAAACATTTGAATAAAACATATTTTAATAAACTCAACAACAGAAAATCTCATAAATATCTGATATAAATAACTAAAATTCTACTACAACCACCCTAAAGTCTCGTGACAACGAGGACATGAGCACTACTAAGTATCAACATAAACCAAAACTCTATTACAACTGTCTGAGCAGTAGAACATTACTAAAGAAAATAAAATAAAGAATAGTCAAGGTCTGCGGGGTCATAGCAGCTATCTCAAAGTCTCCGAGCAGCTACTAGCATGGATCTAGCAATAACATCGTCCAGAGGTACCCAGATCTACACACGAAGTGAAGAGTGTAGTATGAGTACAACCGACCCCATGTACTCAATAAGTAATAGACCTAACCTTGGGCTAAAAACAATGACGAGCTCAGAAGGATACAATCATAACCAATATAACGATAACACAGGTATAATAGAGACAAAGACAATAACTAACTTAGAGAAATTTCCAAATCAGCTCGTTCATAGTAATGAAATTTAGAGATGCTTTCAAGTTCACAATTTAAACCCAACACTGATAAGAACATGTCATGTATAGCTAGCATGAGGAACGGTATATCTCTATGTCAATATGTCAAATATGCATGTCAAATGTATGATCTTATCGTGATATTCTCAGGTACTCGCACTCTTAGAGTACTTAATTTGTCTGCCAAATGCCCACACAATCCACACACAATCATTCAATACTGTACGGGTGCCTAGCATCAATGCCCCTCACCAAAGGACGTGTATATATATCATTGTGCTTGCGCTCACTACTGGTATGTCAGACTTCGGAAGGCGGATCCTTCCCATGCGCTAATATAAAGCCTATAATGTATGTTGTAGCGTACAACTCGATCCACAATAATAAATATGCCAATAAGCCTGTTGCGGCATGCAACCTGATCCACAATAACAGTCACAACCCGACTCTCAGGCCCACCTTAGTCATCAATCTCTCAAGTCTCAAGGGCTCACAATATCGTACTATTCCACCCAAATAATAATAACATGTGAAGTAATAGTAAATGATCACGTAGATTGAGATATGATGTGCAAATGAAGGATCGTCACTGAGTACATAGTTGCAGTTAAAGCAGATAACTCAAAACAACAAAAATAACCTCACTAGGTCACAACAGTATAAGCACACAACCTAAACATGATTTCTAACATGAATCACAGTTCAATTACTCTAACCAGTAAGGATTTCACGGATAGACCAAGACTTGATAACAATACATTACAAACGAATCAACCGGATAATGATAACCACGGTGCACGTCTACACGCCTGTCACCTAGCATGCGCATCACTCCAACACAACACAAATAACACATTTTCTAGGGAGAAATACACTCAATTTCAAGTTCAGAAATCTTGCTTACCTCAAAGTGCGCAAATAAAAGCTCCAACAAACCCTTGTCACGCGAATCGGCCTCTATGCGACTCGAATCTAGCCAAAGCAACTTAATTGCATCAATAATAGCTATATGAAACAATTTCAAAAGATAAAGCTAGGTTCTTTAATCAAAATCAGAATGTTAACCCCAAGACCATACCTCGAAACTCGAAAAAATTCACAAAATCTGAACACTCATTCAATTACGAGTCCAACCATCCCGAAATCATCCAATTCCAACCACAGATTGACCCTCAAATCCCCCAATCTCACTCTCCAATACATAGTCCAAAAATTTCTAAATTTCACCTCAAACACACATAATCTAGGCGTATGGGTAAACAATATTTATCAATAAAAGGGATGAATCTTACTTTAACTCTTCAATTATAGTGAAAAACCTCTCAAAACTTGCCCTTAGCCGAGCTTCACAAGTCCAAAATGAGAAAAAAATTCATTTTAATATTTTGCCCGGCAATATCGCACCCGCGCCCCAATTTTTCGCTTCTGCGGTCAAAGGGTCCACTTCTGCGGAACTCACATGCGCACCTGCATGACTCTTTTTGTTGTCCTGCCTTCGCTCCTGCATGTCCTCACCTACGGAGAACCTCCGCTTATGCAACTCCGACCTCTCCTGACCAAGTCCGCTTTTGCGCCAAGCTGCCCGCACCTATGATCTCGCAGGTGCAGAATATTTCCTCTCACCTGCACATCTACCCATCTTCAGCCAAAACCTCTTCTGCAACCCCAGGGTCGCTTTTGCGATCTCGCACCTACGGCCAAATCCACGCAGGTGCGATGACACCAGAAGCCTTAAGCTTTAGCAATTCCTTAAGTTCAAAACTCAATCCTATTTCAATTTGAATCATATCCAAGGCCTCGGGACTGCATCCAAACATACCAACAAGTCCTAAGTAATGATATGAACTTAGTAGAAGCCTGAAATCACATCAAACAACATCAATTCACGAATCGTACCCCAATTCAAGCCTATTGAAACTAATGAACTTCCAACTTCTAAAACCAACACCGAATCATATTAAACCAACTCTAACTGACCTCAAATCTTGCACACAAGTCATAAATGACGCAAAGGACATATTCCAACTTCTGCAACCAAAATTCGAGCCCGTTATTAGCAAAGTCAACTTTCAGTTAAACCTCTCAACCTTCCAAACCTTCAACTTTCTAACTTTTTCTGTTCAAGCCACAATGACCTACGGACCTCCAAATCAATATCCGAACACACTCCTAAGTCCAAAATTACCATAAAAATCTATCGGGACCATCAAAACTCCATTCCAGATTGTCTATATAAAAGTCAAACTCTGATAAACTCTTTTAACTTAAGCTTTCAACTTTGGGACTGAGTGTCCCAATTCACTCCGAAACTTTCCCGAAACCAATCAAACCAACCCGACAAGTCACATAACTACAAATGAACATAGATGAAGCGATAAATAGGGTAACAAGGCTATAATACACAAAAAGAAGGCCGGGTCATTATATTCTTCCATTCTTAAATAAACGTTCTTCCTTAAACATGTCTAGAATCATAACTGGAGTCTCAAATAGGTATGGCTATCTGCTCCGCATCTCCTGCTCGGTCTCCCAATTAGCCTCCTCGACTGACTGGCCTCTCCACTGAACCTTCACTAAAGTTATATTGTTTGATCTCAACTTTCGAACCTGCCCATTCAATATGGCCATCGACTCCACATCATAAGTCAATATTCCTATCTAACTGAATTGTGTTGAAATCTAAAACATGAGAAAGATCACCATAATACTTCCAAAGCATAGAAATATGAAATACTAGGTGAACACCCGATAGACTAGGTGGCAATCCTAACTTGTAGTCCACCTCTCCAACTCTCTCAAGCACCTCAAAGAGACCAATATACCAAGGCTCAACTTGTCCTTCTTTGCTAACCTCATCGCACCCTTCATGGGCAAAACTCTGAGTAACACCTTCTCTCCCACCCTATATGCAACATCACGAACCTTTCGTTTTACGTAACTCTTCTGTCTAGACTGTGTTGTACGAAGCTGATCCTGAATCAACTTGACTTTCTCCAAGGCATACCCGAACCAGATTAGTGCCCAATAACCTAGCCTCTCCTAGCTTAAACCAACCAACTGGAGATCGACACTGCCTACCATAAGGCCTCATAAGGATCCATCTGAATACTCGATGGAGGCTTTGTTGTAGGAAAACTCTACAAGAGGTAGAAACTGACCCCAAGTATCCCCGAAATCCATAACACATGCGCAAAGCATATTCTCCAAGATCTGAATGGTTCACTCAAACTATATGTCTGTCTGTCTGGGAGTGGAATGTTGTACTCAACTCAACCCATGTGCCCAACTCTCACTACACTGCTCTCCAAAAACTATGATGTGAACTATTTGCCTCGATAAAAAATAATGGACACTGGCACACAATGGAGAAGAACAATCTCACCGAAATAGATTTGAGCCAGCCGCTCTGAAGAGTATGTGGTCACAACCGAAATAAATTGTTCAGGCTTAGTCAACCGGTCCACAATCACCCAAATTGCGTCAAATTTCTTCAAAGTCCATGGAAGCCCATTAAAGAAGTCCATGGTAACACACTCCCATTTCCACTCGTGAATCTCAAGTCTCTGAAGTAACCCCCCCGACCTCTAATGCACGTACTTTAACTGCTAAAATTTCAAATACCGAGCCACATATTCCACTCTATCTTTTTTCATTCTTCTCCACTAATAGTATTGCCTCAAGTCCTGATACATCTTGGTGACACCCGGATGAATGGAATACTACAAACTATGGGCCTCCTAAAGAATCAACTCACACAACCCATCCACATTGGGTACACAAATCGGACCCTGCATCCATAATGCCCTATAATCTCTAATAGAAACCTCTTTAGCATCACCGTGCTGTACCGTGTCCATAAGGATAAGAAAATGTGGGTCATCATACCGATTCTCTTTGATGTGCTCATACAATAAAGACCGAAAACCCACACAAGCAAGAATCTGGCTAGGCTCGGAAACATATAACCTCACGAACCAGTTGGCCAAAGCCTGAAATATGATGCTATAGGTCTCTCACCAACTGGAATATATGCAAGTCTACCCATACTAGGGGTAGACATCGGTCGGTTCGATTATCAATATTATTGATTTAGCATATCAATTATCGGTTTACAAATTTAATAAACCGATAACCGAACCAATAAGATATCAGTTATCGGTTACAAGTTTATCGATTATCAATCATTATCTGTTCGATTATCGGTTTACCCAATAAGATAACTCAATCTAGAGCTAAGCAAAAAAGAGAAGACAATTCACTAGAGTTAAGCAAAAAAGAAAAGAATTTACATATAGCATACTACACATTTTTGCATTATGTCCAGTGGCCACAATAGAAATAGTACTAATGTTTTAACAACAGTTGTCCAAATACATCAATAATAATACAAAGTAGTTGCATTTCACATTAAAATTAACAAGTCCAAATATATAGTACTAACAGTGCAAGATCAACTAGATGTTGTTTGTCAAATGCCTAACCTGAAAAAAGAAACCATAGAGCAAAACCTTGATCTATGCATGGCAATACTAAGAAATGAAAAATACCTAGAAGGCAAGAAAATGTTGTGATGTTGTCAAAGTTCAGCATACTGTACAGAAGAATAATGCTAAAAAATATACCCGAAACTGACGAAGATTGTCGATTGAGAAATGATAAGTGCGAAGAGAAATTTGTAGTAGGTATAGGCTGCACAATGTGAGTCCATAAAATTAAGAAATGAAAATTAACATAAATAAAGAATCATTAACACTTAAAAATACCAATATGAAGATTAATTTTGTTATAGATTAAAAGCCTAATGTATAAGACTAAAGACTTACGCTAGGAGTAACTAGTAAGGTCTATGAAGAATGAAGATGAAGCAACTGAAGTGTGCGGCTGCGAAAGAATAGGAGAGAATGAAAGCTCTAGCATATGTATATACTTTTGGGTTATCAATTAACCCATTAACAAAATGGCAAACCGAGGCTCGAACCGATAACCCAATAGTGACAAAATTCTAAATCATCACCGAACCGTTAACCCAATAACCCGATATTGATAACCTAATAAATAATGAATGGTTCGGGTTATCGGTTTTGCCCGATATATGCCCAACCCTAACCCATACTCACAGCCTTTCTACTCAAGGCATCGGCCACCACATTGGTCGTCCTAGGATGATACAAAATGGTGATATCATAGTCTTTTAATATCTCTAACCACCTCCGCTACCTCAAATTTATATCCTTCTGCTAAAACAAGTGTTGTAGATTCTGATGATCTATAAATACCTCACAAGACATGCCGTAGAGATCATGCCTCCAAATCTTCAATGCATGAACAATGGCTGCCAATTCTAAATCATGAACATGCAGTTCTTCTCATGGGGCTTCAACTAGCGCGAAACATAAACAATCACCCTACCCTCCTGAATCAAGACACTCCCATAAAATTCTGACAAGCATCACAATAAACCATATATGAACCCGATGCTGAATACAAAATTAAAACTGGAGTTGTGGTCAAGGCGCCTTGAGCTTTCGAAAGCTCTCCTCACACTCATCAAACCATCTGAATGGGTCACCCTTCTAGGTCTATCTATTCAAAGGTGTAGCAACGGATGAGAAACCCTCCACAAAACGACAATAACATCCGGCCAAACCAAGAAAACTCTGGATCTTAGTAGCTGAAGACGGTCTCACTCTAAACTGCCTCAATCTTCTTCGAATCCACCTTGATCCCCTCATCGGACACCGTGTGCCCCAATAACACTACATAATCAATCCAAAACTCACACTCGAAAAGTTTAGCATATAGCTTCTTCTCGCTCAACGTCTAGAATACAACCTTCCAGTGCTGCTCATGATCCTTCTGGTTGTGTAAGTACACCAGTATATCATCAATGAATACTATGATAAAAGAATCAAGATATGGCTGGAATACACTATTCAACAGGTGCATGAAGGCTATTGGGGCATTGGTCAGCCCAAAAAACATCACAAGAAACTCCTAGTGACATTAGAGGGTCCTGAATGCCGTATTCAGAATATCAAAATCCCGAATCTTCAACTAGTGATACCCAGACCACAAATCAATCTTAGAAGAACACTCTAACACCCTGAAACTGGTCAAATAAGTCATCAATATGCGGTAGTGGGTACTTGTTAATTATAACTTTGTTCAACTACCTGTAGTCAATACACATCCGTATAGTACCATCATTCTTCTTTATAAACAGAACTGGTACACTCGATGGCGACACACTAGGCCTAATAAATCCCTTATCAAGAAGATTATGAAGTTGTTCTTTCAATTTCTTCAACTCTACTGGCGCTATACGATACGGAGGAATAGATATGAGCTGAGTTCCTGACACAAAATTAATATCCCTACAGATGGCTTGCCCGGTAGGTCTGCAGGAAGCATATTTGAAAAGTCTCTCACTGCCGAAACAGTCTCAATGGTTGGAGTATCAGCACTAACATCCCTCACAAAGGCTAAATAAGCCAAACATCCCTTCTTAACCATCCGTTGAGCCTTCAAGTATGAAATCACTCTACTAGAAACATAGTACAGGGAACCTCTCCACTCAATCCGAGGTAATCCTAGAATCACCAACATCACAGCGTGACAATCTAGAATAGCATGACATGGTGACTGATAAGTGTGGATTTTGACCACTTTATTAGTACCTTCTTACTTTAGTTTTAGTCTGAAAGTGTAGATTTATGTTCCCAAAACTAAAAAAAATAGAACAAATTGTAGGAATGTTGGAGATTTGGACTATAATGAATACATCTAACTCAAAAAGGAGTGCTCCAGTTCATACGGCAATAAAGGGTGCATCAGACCAAAAGTGCGGTCCGCAAAATAAAGCACGGACCGCAGAATTCTCTCGACAACCGCAAATCTAGTGTTGAAGATCAGAGGTTGATTGAAGAGAAGTGTGGACTGCACACAATTTGTGCGACCACAGAACATGGTCGCTTTGACAAGAATTCAAAAATGTTCAGAAACTGTGCAAAACGATCAAGATGGAAGCCTTACCAGAAGTGCGGACCGCACATGGAATTGTGCGGCCGCAGAAGCTAAAGTGTAGTCGAAGATCAACTTGGGAGTCTGTAAAATTCCTCAACCTGCAGACTCCAGCAAAGTGCGGACCGCACATCAAATTTTGCGGCCTCAGAACCTCCCGAAGGTAATTTTTGTCAGCGAATTATGGCTTTAACTTCTGTTTCTTCTTTATTTTCTTCCATTTCTACTATTAGTAGCTAGACATTTATTAGGGTTGTGACCCACCCTAGTGTAAACCTTATAGGTAATTAATTTGATGCTTGTTTATGATTGGTTGTTTGTTATTTAGCCTTGGTCATGCTTTAATTTTAGAATTAATGGTTGCAAACATTGATTCATGCCTTTTTGACTTGGTCTTTACTTAAGAAAGAGGGACTTAGTCTAGGAAAACTTGGATAACAAGAAATCGGGCTAGTTAAGAATTTCACTAGCCTAATTAAAGGATTTGAACTAGAGATAGGGAAAGCCCGACTTGAGCTCATATCAACTATTTGGCTTGATACCCATTTGGTCTTGAAAAAGGCAAATTGGGCAAAAACACTCTATGACCGAGAGATATCTAGTGAGTAACTTAGAGTTGAGATCTATAATACACCTCAATCACTAAAATAAGTGTTAACGTAATTGACCCATTAGTCTAACACCTTGGCAAAAGTTACATCCCTAGGCCTTTAACCTTTTTGAAAACAACCAAAAACAATTAATCAATTTCTAGTTTCATTTCTCTAGTTAATCATTGATAGTATAGTTTATAGAAGTAATTTTCAAAACCAACTTGTTTGGAAGTGTATTTAATTTATTCTACACGCATCAAGTGTACACTCTAACACGACTCATAGTTAGGCACCATTCTTCCAACGACCTCTTCCACTCATTGTTGAGTGTGGATTAAGAGTGGATCAATTTTTGATGCCATTGTCGGAGAGCCTTAACAGTGTTAGCTATATATTTGAGTGTGTTTTTAAAATATCTTCTTTCCGTTCTGTGTTACTAACTTGTTTAAGAAATTATAGGTATAAACATGGCAAACAATAAGCTCAAAAATCTGCCTTTGGGGGACTGGGACGGCAAGGAGGAACAACTTGACGAGGTACCTCAAGTGCCACAAGCTAATTAGAGAGGCCGGGTACCACAAGACAACGTACCCGTTCCACCCCCACCTCCACCATATCCACCACAAGCGGCTCAACACCGGATATTGCCCAATGAAGGTTATGCTTGTGCAATAGTCCCTCCCCGTATTAGGGCAGGCAACTTTTGAAATCACCAACGTGATGCTCACTTTACTTGAGCAACGGGGTTTCTTCACTGGTGCCCCAACCCAAAATGCTTACAAACATTTGAAGGGATTTGTGGATCTATATTGGGGGAGCAAGTAAACGAATATTTTCAAGGATGCATTGAAGCTAAGGCTTTTCCCTTTCTCTCTACCGGGGAAAGCTTTACATTGGTTTGAATGTTTGCCGAATTCAATTCACACTTGGGAAGAGTTGGTAGCCAAGTTCATTGCTAAGTTTTTCTCTCCCGATCACATGGCTAAACTTCGAGATGAGATCTTGGCATTCAAACAAGAGTCGAATGAGCCACTACACGAAATTGGGGAGCACTATAGAACAATGTTTAAGTAATGTCCCAAAAAAATGCAACGGAAAACATGTTGCAATAAACCTTTTATCGTGGATTAATACAACCAAAAAATGCGTAGTGAATCAACAAGCTAGTGGAAACTTTATGACCACGCCTTATGTGGAGGCGTGTGACATTCTAGATGAGATAACAAAGATGTCATCGGCTTAGCAATCCCGGGCTAATGTCCCACAAGGTGATCCGAATATGATCCACCTCCAAAATGAATTGCAAGACCATGGGAAAGCCATTACCGAATTGACCATTACCATGACTCAACTAGCAAAGGACCAACTCAATCAAGTGCAAGCCCCTATCAAGTTCATGCTATGGAGGGAGTTAATATTTTGGTGAACAAGAAGAGGACCAAGGGTCCACAAATGCAAACCCGAGTGGAGAACTATGTGCAAGATGATGACGGTTTTGATCAAGATAATTCTTATAATGAGCAAGAGGAAGAAGTGCAATATATGAACAAATTTCAAAGGCAAGAAAACAACTTCCAAGTCCCAAACCAACAACAATGGCGACCACAAATCAACCATGACAATTGGAGTTCTAATAATTAAGGGAATTGGTATAATAACAACAATCAAAGAAAATGGAGTGGAAACGACCAAGGAAATTATGGAACCAACAACCAAGGTGATTGGGGTAACAATCATGGCAACCAGGGGTCAGGTTTTTAAAGGCCCCTAATATATAAACAACTGATCAACCCACCTTCTTATCCTGCTCATGGTTCAAGTTCTTCAAATAATGAAAAGGGACATATTGAGAATATTTTCAAGCAAATGATTGAAAGGAATGCCGATTCGAAAGCCCAACTTGCCTCACACAACACATCAATCCAAAATCCAGAAGTTCAAATGGGGAAAATATCTCAAGCTCTAAATTCTCGTCCTAAGTGTGCACTACCAAATGATACGGTGGTGAACCCAAAGGGTGGTAACAATACGAGGCATGATATGGCGGTTATCACAAGAAGTGGAAGAGGCAGAAATGCACCCACCTCAAGTGAAAGGCGACATGTCGATGATGAACAAGTGATACAAGAAGAAGAGATCCCAAAAAATGTTTTTCAAGCAAATGAGAAAGTTCGAATTAATATTAATGATAGTGTGGAAGAGACTCAAGATGAGGTGAACCCGTCTAGGGAGAACATCATTGACATACCAGAACTGGTGCAAAAGGAAAAGGCACCATTGCCTAAGTCTCCATCTCCATACCCTCAAAGACTTGCCAAGAGAAATGGTGAGAATCAACTCAAAAAGTTCATTTAAATGATTAAGAGTATTTAAATCAATGTGTCATTAGTGGAAGCTTTGGAACAAATGGCCTGTTATGCAAAGCTTATGAAAGATCTAGTGACAAATAAGTAGTCGATGAATTTTGAGACTATCAAAGTCACTCATCAAGTGAGTGTGATTGTTCATTCAATGGCTCCTAAGTTGGAGGATCCTGGTGCTTTCACAATTCCTTATACAATTGGAAGTTCCGAGTTTGATATAGCTCTTTGTGATCTTGGGGCAAGTATAAATTTGATGCCATATTCAATTTTCAAGACTTTGGGGATTGGGAAACCAATATCCACTTCTATAATATTGCAAATGGCCAATCGTACCATGAAGAGGCCGTTGGGTGTGATTGAATATGTTTTGGTCCAGGTTGATAAATTCATTCTCCAGACGGACTTTGTCATTGTAGATTGTGAAGTTGATTATAGAGTAATCAACTTCACTCTTGGGTTACTTTCCTTGCTACGAGTAAGGATCTTTGTGATGTAGAATCCGGAGAGCTCACTTTCCGAGTTGGTCATTAAAAAGTGGTATTCCATGTGTGTAAGTCTATGCGGCAACAAAATAGAAATGAAGTGTGTTCTTTTTTGGACTTAGTGGATGATGTTATTGTTGATTATACAAGTGCTACTATGAATGTTGGTAATACGTTGGAGGTCATTTTGCTCAATTTTAATGATGACAAGATGGATGGTTCCATGGAATGCCTGAACTCTTTACAAGAATATAGGGTTGTACAACTATGCACCCGGGAAATTATCTTTGCATCTTGAAAATAGGAAGACTCCTCCTACAAAGCCTTCTACTGAAGAACCACCTACTTTAGATTTGAAGCCATTTCCTCCATACCTTCGGTATGAATTTTATGGCTCTTATTCTACTTTACCAGTTATTCTTTCCTCTTGTTTGACTAACGTGCAGGTTGATTCCACATTGGTGGTGTTACAAAAGAGGAAGAAGGCTATTGGGTGGACCGTGGCAGATATTCAGGGTATAAGCCCCACCTTTTGCATGCATAAGATCATGTTGGAGGATGGTGCTAAATAATCCATTGAACATCAAAGAAGACTCAATGAGGCTATGTAAGAAGTTATCAAGAAGGAGATTATCAAGTAGTTGGATGTCAGGGTTGTCTACCCCATCTCCGATAGTTCATAGACCTCTCCAGTTCAATGTGTCCCAAAGAAGGGGGCATGATGGTGGTTACCAATGATAAGAATGAATTGATTCCTACAAGAACGATGACCAGTTGGAGGATTTGTATGGATTATCGCCAGCTCAACAATGTAACAAGGTAGGATCACTTTCAACTTCCTTTCTTAGATCAAATGCTCGATAGATTGGTCGGCCATGCTTTCTATTGCTTTCTTGATGGGTACTCGGGCTACAACCAAATTTTAATTGCTTCAGAAGATCATGAGAAAACAATCTTTATATGTCCCTATGGTACATTTGCTTTCAAGAAGATGCCATTTGGTTTGTACAATGGACAAGTGACTTTTCAATGGTGTATGATGGCTATTTTAACGGATATGGTAGAGGACTACCTTGACGTTTTCATGGATGACTTCTTGGCAGTAGGGGATTCTTTTGATTATTGTCTTGCAAATTTGGACAAAGTGTTTACTAGATGTGAAGAAACCAACTTGGTACTCAATTGGAAGAAATGTCATTTCATGGTTGAGGAAAGTATTGTACTTGGGCATAAATCTCAAGGAATGGAATTGAAGTTGACAAGGCAAAGATTGAGATGATTTCTAGGCTTCCACCCCAACTTCGGTGAAGGGTGTATGAAGTTTTCTAGGCCATGCAGATTTTTACTGGCGCTTTATCAAAGATTTCTCTAAAGTGGTAAATCCATTGTGCAAGCTCCTTGAGGAGGATGCCAAGTTCAATTTCAATGATGATTTTATGAGGATTTTGAAATCTTTGACACCATGAATAGTTCCCAAGTCAATTACACTGTTACGGAGAAAGAGCTCCTTGCTATTGTGTTTGCAATTGAGAAGTTCCGCCCGTACTTGATGGGTGCCAAAGTTATTATCCATACGGACCACGCAGGGCTTCGTTATCTTATGAGCAAAAAGGACTCCAAAGCTCGATTGACGAGATGGGTACTCTTATTGCAAGAATTTGATATTGATATCCAAGATAGGAAATGTAGTGAAAACCATGTGGCAGACCACTTGTCAAGTTTGGAGGAGGAGGGGAGGCTACATGATGGTCTTGAAATCAATGACTCCTTTCCCGATGATCAACATTTGGAAATTACAATGAAAGAGGTGTCATGATTCGTGGAGTTGGCAAATTTTCTTATGAGTGGATTCATTCCGATGAGTTCTCTACAAACGAAAGGAAGAAGCTCAAAAGAGATTATTAAGATTATTATTGGGATGAACCATACCTTTTCCGAATTTGTATGGATGGGGTGATTAGGAGGTGTGTACCGAATAAGAGCAAAGTGATATTCTTGGAGCTTGCCATTCTTCACCATATGGTGGTCATCATGGTGGAGAAAGAACGGTGGCCAAAGTGCTCAGTTGTGGTTTCTATTGGCCTACTCTTTACAAGGATGCTAGTGATTCGGTGAAAAAATGTGATGAATGTCAATGGGCAGGTAGTATCTCAAAGAAAAATGAAATGCCTCTAACAACCATCTTGGAGATTTACATTTTTGATGTTTGGGGTATTGACTTCATAGGCCTTTTTTTTGAGCTCTTGTGGAAATACCTACATCTTGGTTGTGATGTATTATGTGTCTAAATGGGTTGAGGCAATTGCTTTAACCAACAATGAGGCGAGAAGTGTAGTGAATTTATTGAAGAAGAATATTTTTATAAGATTTGGTACTCCACGTGCAATCATAATTAATAGGGGGTAACACTTTTGCAACAAAGATTTTGACACTTTACTTAACACGTATGGTGTTACTCACAAGGTCGTGACTCCCTATCACCCACAAGCTAGTGAGAAAGTGAAAGTATCCAACCGGGAGATAAAGAGTATCATGTCTAAAACGGTGAATGCTAATTGGATGGATTGATCCAAAAAGCTTGATGATATGTTATGGGCTTATCGGACGGCTTACAAAACACCTATCTAAATGTCTCCACACCGGTTGGTGTTCGGGAAAGTTTTTCATCATCCGGTGGAACTAGAAAAAAAGACAATGTGGGATCTAAAGAAATTGAATCTCGATTGGGATGTAGCCACTAACTTGTAGGTTACACATTTGAATGAATTTGATTAGTTCTGGTACCATGCATATGCGAGTTTGTTCTTGTACAAAGAAAATATGAAATGTCTTCATGATAAATACATTTGGAATAAAGAGTTCAAGATGGGCGATCTTGTGTTGTTGTTTAACTCAAGATTGAGAATGTTCCTCGGGAAGCTAAAATCCAAGTGGAGTGGTCCATTTGAAAGTGTTGGTGTGACACCTTTTAGTGCATTAGACTTGAGGAACAAAAACAATGAAGTATTATCACGTCGCAAACCGATGGGTCACGACGGGCACCCGCTACCTTACTCAACCGAGTACTAACGTAACATATCTTTTTTATCGTACTATCATTGGTAACTGGGCCAACATGGACACAACTCGTAATGTATAACTATAAGTGGGAAAGCATTGTATCAATGAACCATCTTTCTTAAAACATGAATGCATATGGGCCGTCAAGTCTTCTGGACATACTGCACAAAACGAATCTCTGTCTACAAAGCCTCTAAGAGTATTTGACATCAAATGGGACAGGGTACCGGCCTACCCATAAGTTTGTAGCAAAATTCTGACAGGATGATTGATAGACTCAGCTGCACTCTGAATGAGGTGGAGTCTTACCCATCCTTCGCTGAATGCTAACCTCGTCTACTATGAGGGCTAGTCAAACTGATTGTCTATACTTGTAGGCATGACTGCAGCATCCCTAACAAAAGGACGTCAGTACGAATAATGTACCGAGTATGTAAAGAACATAAATAAGTTTATAAAAGACATGGAAGAAACATAGAGTAAATGACTCAACCTGTAGGTCTGGATAACTCTGTAAATTATGAAATACTTATGGTGTCATGCATATGTATGTGAATGTCATGTCATGCATAGGTACATGCTTTCATAACATCATCAAGCCTCTGAGGGCATCCCATCATATCATCTCGGCCATTGTGGGCAAAATCATCAACGTATACCAGCTGATCAGGTGGTGGTGCGTATATAACGCTGTAACCTTTTCCCATATCCCATATACATATATTTACATATATACGTATATATATATATATATATATATAATGCCATATGGTCATGGGTCAATGAACATGTATAAATGGATGCAATGCATGAGAATTATGTCAATAAAATCTCTCGGAATGTCATAAGACCATTATGCCTTTGAGTAATATCATGAAGTAAACTTTTTTCAACTTACACAATTTTCTAAGAGCCATGAACAGAAGATGTAATAATAAGACACATGGTAATTCAAGAACATAGGCACTCTAATACTTCTATGAATAGAGTCATTTATGGAAGTTATGCATTTGCTCGTTTCGTTCGTGTCGTATAGATCATGCCAAAGGAAAGAAGGGATAGCCCTAACATACCTAATCCAATTCTCTTGACAATCTTTCTAATACATTTCAATTGCAACAAAACACGTAACAGCGGATCAATGTAGAGAAAAATCTACATGATATTCTTGAGAAATATTGTACCGTGCTATGTTATAATCGCAATTCTCACGTTACTAAGTAGCCTTGAATGGATTTTATAGCAAATAACATTGCTATCACCTATATGATTTTGCTGAAGCATTATTCCTTACATTAAAGATATATGTATTTCCCTTAAGTGGTTTAGAGAGGTTCTTTTAATCTAAGGGGTGTGGGGCCCACTTATGTGGTCACTAAGCCACAAAATCCTCTAAATAAGCCACCACCTCCTTAATCATATGACTAGATGGCAACTTGCTGCCAACTTTCCAAAATCCTACATGGATGTTGCCCTCCTTATAATTATCCAACAAATCTCTCTTAAATATTTATCCACAAATTCAATAATTAACCAATTACCCATATAATTAAGAATTATCTCAAATTACTTAAAATACTACTCAATTTTTATACACTTTATACATCTTGCTATCATGGTTATATGGTATCTTATATGGCAGTAGTCCATAAATACGGGGTATTGTAGTTTGGACCATATTTTTTCTCAAAATGTCAAACTTTCAACAAAATTCATTTTTTTCGATTTGCTTACCCTCTCACCTTCACGAATTTACACATCACTTGTTTGAAATAGCATAATGCTTATAATCTCAAAATAATATCGAGCTTACGTCGATTAACTTACGACGAAACTTTAACGTCCAAAAATGCGGGATGTAACTTCTCATTTCCAAGCTTTCATAAATTCACTTATGGCATACTTTCACGTACGAAAACACGGGGTGTAACATCATTCCCCTTTTGGAACATTTATCCTCGAATGTTGACTAATGCAATTATTATTTTCATAACCTATGTCTTCCGAATACTTTAGTAATGTGAATAAATCCAAAGGTCAGGGCATTCTCCCCTTTAGGCCTCTTTCTTACACCATAACTTGTGGTCGGAATCCTTCCAATCTTGTAACTGTTACTATATTTTATCATGCAGCCTGTACGACACTGACATTGTAAGTGCGCCTATGCGACTCTCTCTAGGCCTCACTTTGTGAACATATACAGAGCTTGAAAAGATGTTCCTCTAGGCATTTATAAGTACAATGAATATTACACCCCACAATATTACGTCAATATTACGTCTCGCAGTATTATATTACGACAATGTTCTGCTTCACAGTAATAAGTTACGACAGAGTTGCACCCTGTAGTATTACATTAAGGTGATGTTACGCTTCGTAGTAATAAGTTAGACGATGTTGCCCCCTGCAATATTTTACGTTGAATTTGTCGTAAGGTAATTGACATCAGTCCAAGGAAAAGATTATTTGGGGATTATAAGGATTATGCTATTTCACAAGTGGTTAGTAAATTCATGAAAGTGAAAGGGGGAGCAAGTCTAAGAAAATAAATTTTGTCAAAGTTTGGCATTTTGGGATAAAATATGACCCGAGCTAAAATATCCGGTATTTATGGACTAGTGTCATACAAGGTACTACATAACCATGATATTAAGGTGTACAAGGTATATTGAAAGAGAGTAGTATTTAATTAAGTTGAGACTTAAATTATGTGAGTAATTGATTAATTACCGGATAACGAGATATTACCTAATTAATTAATTGATTATTGGATAAGATTAATTTCCACCCACGTGGCAGCAAGGCCATGTCCAAAGCTGTGACTCTTACAATTGAGTCAAAAAGACTCACTTTGTAGTATCACGAGAATAGACAGAATTAGACATCAAAAATAAAAGGTCTCTAACTATTCTTAAAAAGCTATAGAATGATAACCTTAGTAAATTTCATTTGAGATAGCTTTGTTCAATCATGAGTTTGATTTCGGGAGCCTAAGAATTAAGCCTCACTTAGCTATCAAGATAATAACATGAAACACGTAATCTGATACGGAAAATCAGATCCAAAAGGATGGTAGAATCGAGCACTACAAGTGAGCTCTTAAGATCAAAACTATACCCACTGGACAACGGACGCAAATCATTCAATTTTGTAAAATGGAGGCAAGATTCCTCTTTGGGCAATTCTTTCCTAGAGAAGAAAGAGCAGCGTATCACCTCATCTGGTATGCAGTAGCGACACATTTATTGAAGTTCAAGATTTGTAAAGAAATTATGCAAGAACACAAAAGAGGGAAAAAAGTAGATTTTTCTACTACAAGGATATGTCTATCCGCTTTTATTAATCTAGAAGATGTTGAATTTTAAGTAGTGGAAGCATGCGAAATTGTATCTGTACAGTTACTAAGTACGTCCATCTGTCTTTTCCGGTCTTTCAATGGTATTTTTCTTTTCTTGCTCGACGGATTTTTCCCTATTCCAGGTATATTAAGGCCTCCCTTCTTTCTTTTGGCATGGTCCAAATTATGCTAAAGAAACGAGCAAATACACACTTTCTATAAATTACTCTATTCATAAAAATAGAAGGGTAATCTATATTCTTGATTCCCCATGAAAATTATTATTATCTTCTTTTTATGGGTCTCAGAATAATACGCAGTTAAAAAGTTTATCCGGAAGAAATATCGAGATTATTATGTATTTTTCATGCATTTCACTCATTTATACATGTGCATTGACCCATGACTAGAATGTGTTATATATGAGTATATATGTAAATATATGAATATGGGATATGAAAAAAGGTTACGACGTATATATATGTATATGGGAAAGGTTATGGCGTTATATACGCACCACCACCTAATCAGCCGGTATACGATGATGATTTTGCCCACAGTGGCCGATATGATATGATGGGATGCCCTTAGAGGCTGATGATGTTTTGAAACATGTACCTATGCACGACATGACATTCATACGCATATGCATGACGTTAAAAGTAATTTATGATTTACAAAGTTATTCAGACTTACAGGTTGAGTCATGTACTCTATATGTTTTCCATGTCTCTTATGTATTTATTTATATGCCTTACATACTCGGTACATTATTCGTACTGACGTCCCTTTTGCTTGGGGACGCTACGTTTCATGCCCGCAGGTGCCGATAGACAGGTCGAGAGCCCTCCAAGTAGGCTATCAGCTCAGCGGAAGATGTTGGAGCGCTCCATTTGCTTCGGAGTTGCTCGTTTGGTTATTATTATTTAGACGTGTATTGTTTGGTATGGCGGGACTCTGTCCCGACCTTTATGGCATTTATGTATTCTTAGAGGCTTGTAGACATATGTCGTGTACGTAATAGATTGTACGGCCTTGTCGGTGTATATTTTGACTTTATAAAGGATTGTGTTGGCCTATTAGGCATGTATGTCACGTGTATATGATGATGTAATAAGAAAGATACGCTACGTTGGTACTCGGCCGAGTAAGGTATCGGGTGCACGTCGCGGCCTATCGGTGTGGGTCGTGACAATGATGTTCTTCGCTCAGTACTTTGTTGATTTATCTCAATATTGATCTATAATCTATACCATTGATAACTTGACCTTTTATGTAATACTGCCGCTAGGGCTCACGTCTCATCGAGGAACATCTGAAATGATTAGACTGATCCACCTGGGGTGATATCATGCTTCCATAACCGTATTTCATAGCATCTCAATGCTATTCACCTTACGTGGGTATTTTAATCCTATACAATTCATGAAATTCCTTTTTTTGTTTCTTCAAATCATTACTCAATCGAAGGCCCAAACGTCATCCTTTATTTATCACAATTACACCCTCATTCTATTACCATGTCAACATTCCATCTTTTCTAAATGCTACAAGTCTTAGACTCTTTTGAGTTCATTTAGGCTATACTGAGCTTTGTATAACTTAGAGAAACCATCAACTCTTCTTATTTTCATGGACTTAATCCCGATGACTTATCCATTTTTGTCACCTTCTCACTTGCCCTTTCTTATTCTCACTCATGTCTTCCTTAAACCTTGTTGTTTTACCATACTTTAGCTTTCAACCTACACATATCTGTTTATACTACTTGCAACCTTCCTTCAACTTGCTTGCACCATAGATTTTCTTATGTTATCCTGGAACATCAAGCGAGACATCATATTGTCTCTAACTCTTCTTTTGCTCTCTTAACTAAACCTTTTGATACCTATAAAAAGTAGGCAGGAAGATATGCCACTAACGATGCTGGTATTATTCCTGGATATTAAATCCCCGCGCTTCTAGCCTTCTATCTGAAGTATGGACTATTCACAATCTTCTGCATTTCAGTATCTCGTACATTGTTCACCTTTACCTTACTTACCTTAAAGTCTTGCATCACATCTTATATCTCTTTTGTGACCTCCCTTCCACATAGGTATAATTCACATCCACAACTTGAACTTCTATTATAATACATGCACCTCTTTACACAATCCGGTGAGAATTTCATACTGACTTCTTATGAGGCTGATACACTTCTAACTAGCTTTATCGTAAAGCCGTTATAAAATATGGTTATTGTACTGTCTCTCTTGTACCTCTGATATTAAGAGTGATTCTGCAGTGTTCTCAATCACGATTTCTATAGTTTTCTGGGTCCAATAATCAGACTCCTAATTTAGTTAGTTGATGTAACTCTTTAGTCTCATCTTCCTTCTAATCAGCATTTATAAAGGCTTAAGCTACCTTCCAATCTACAGATCCTGGTATTAGTTATTACTTTAGCCTTTCATGGGTGCTATGGAATATCCGTGATACCTTGATCTAATAATTCAATCCTTTGTCTATGCCCTTGTAGTTGTTTATTTTACCTTATACAGGAGTCTTCTACGGCTGTATGAATGTCGATATATATGTTGCATGAATAATACTCCGAAATCTTAAGTGCGTTCATAATATAACTAACTCTGGATCATTGATCGAATAATTCCTTACTCAAGAGGATGACACCTGGTGTAACTGGCACATATAGTCATTTAAGCTTAACTTTGCTCGCATTACTTGCTTTAGGAAAGCGTTTTCCTGAATGATCTTTAAAGGTTATTCTTCTATCGTCCATTCTATTATCGCTGGAATGTAATCTCTGAATTTCTCACGATGTCGACTATATCAAATCACCGAGTCCCTAATATATGTTAAGTTTATCTTGTTCACTAGTCCATATTGATTTCTATTACTCTGAGGTCTAACTTTTCCTTCTGGTAATAACGTTAGAGTCACGAACTTATTTCTTGAAATGAGGATATGACTTTATGACCTATACTCTTTTGTTGCTTCAAGGCCTGTCATCTCTCGTGTTTTCCTTCACTTGACTATAGACTCTGTAATACTATCATATTTTTGATCTACCATTGTCATCCATATATCACATCTTACTCATAATACTTCATTAACTCTCTTCTTATTTTTCGCTAACATTTATGTCTATTATTTATTCTGAAAACTCGAGCAAGACATTATTTTGCTTTTAGCGCCCCTTGCTCCATCCATTGGCTCTTCGGGTTGCCCAACATTCTCTCCCTACTAGGGACGAGAGCCATGCTAAGGTAATATTTATCCCTTCCAGGATTCCAGTGCCTATCTTTGTAGTATTCATATCTAGCTATACTATTCTAGAATACACCATCTGGGTGTCTCACAAGGAGAATTATTACCACATTTGTAATATCCTTCGAAAAATTCAGCTAACACTAACAATCCATCCAACATTTTGGGTCACTCTAACCCAGCCGGATCGTGATATCTGTCCTTCTCTTATACTATTTATGTTAGCTCCTATAGGGCATAACTGAGATGGGTGTGAATAATTGTACATACCTCTATTACTGTTGAAGGTAACTCAAAATGCTTATATTTCTCTGCTTGAATTGTAAATACTCACAATCTTCATTAATTGGGGGCCTTGTGCCCTTCTTCATCTTGCTTCTTTTACTTTTTCAGACTTGTATCTATCTTCTGAATCTCTCATTGCCTTTCACCACAGGGGTGGATAGATATTCTTATCTTAAGGCTCCTTATCAAGAGGCTTGCACGTCTTAGTACACACATGATCTGCTGAAGACTTTATATTTACTCATCATAGGCGTCATGCAAAATCGAGTTTATCTAACTCAACTCTTCCACATCCACATGCAATCTCTTACTAACTGTCTTTCTAGAAGTAGGCATCGTCGTTGTCACACCTTCTTTTTACCCGAAAGGGGTATAAGGGAATTTTTCCAATTAAAGTGACATAAATCGAAATTGGATTATTTTATTTAATTTCAGAGTCACCACTTGGAATATTTATGGTGTCTCAAGTCACCGGTTTATTTTAAAATCCCAAATCGAGGAAAATTTGACTTCATTAAAAAGTCTGTAAAATCAAAAAACTAGGTAAGGAGTTCTAGCACGGTCAATTAACTATTAATAATTGGCCTAATTATCTGATTTATTACATGTTTTAAACCTACTATGTATTTTTTTAACGTTATAACCTCTTTTTTTATTTATGAATTTATTTCTGGAACAAGCCACGATTGTCGTACACTTGTCATTTTGGTACATATTACAAACCGCATCACATGAAATGCACCGCAATTTATAACATGTTCATTTTTTATTATTGTTAGAAGTTATGGTCGAGTCACGTGAAATGCACATTCGAATTGGGGATTATGTCTCGTGACTATGTCACGTGAACCGTACCCATAGTCGCGACGATTTATTTATTAATCGCACCTAAAGCAAGCCACGATGTTCACGAGTTATTTATTTCCTAAAGTTTGAGATTATTGCGATGTTCTTAGGATATGGATTAGTCTAGTACAAGAAGTGTGGATGAGATAATAAATTCGACAGACAATTTTATAGCAAAGAAAAGGGGTAATGTGAATTGTGCTCATTCATTACGTTGATAATCCTAACTAAATTCAATGCATATGATTAGGTAATTATAGTGGATTTACGATTGGCCCTGGCCCAATGACTTCACGTGACCGGTTACTTCTTGGCTATGCTTCATTTAATTGAAACAAAAATTCTTTCCTCAACAAACAATCCCAAGCCCAATTGTCCTTTGGCCCAAAATTTTGATTTTTTACCTAACAACAAAAAACCTTACGGCCGCTCGAGATTGACGCTATAAGTAAAGAGTAAAACAAATCAACACCAACAAATTAAAAATAACATTAAGACAAGATCAAACATGATAAATTCCAGTCTTGAAACATATTGACACACATAAGCAGTGAAGTAAGCAATCTAGAAAATGTCAAAATTATTACTTCATTAAAGCATGTAAGGCATTGAAAGTGTATCATATTTATTAAGAACATGTTAAGAGAAATGGACCTCAAAATTGCAATTTCAATGATGAAACATCTCAAATATAAGAAACTGGAAAAAATCAGCCAGCAATCAGGACCTCCATTGGAACCTCAGACTATCGACTTCGACCGGCGACGAAGAAATCCAAATGCGGCTGTTCAAGTTGCGTTTTCTTTTGAGCTTATTTCAATGGGTTTCATGCTATTCAGGAAGGAAGAAGGGGCTGGTTTGGACTGGTTTTTTAGAGGTCTTTTGCTGCTACATTTTTTTGGTGTCCAAATGAAAGAAGAGAGGAGATATTTTGGCTGCTGTTAGCTTAGCTCTTCCTAGTGAAGAAGATGATTGTTACCTATGCTTTTTGGGGGATTATTTTGAGGCTGTTTTGGGTGAAAAATAACATCTTTTAGTGGTTGTTTGAGGGCAGTTTTTGGAGTTGTTTAGAGCTGGGTATTGGGGAGGATTTTAGGATGGTTTAATGCTGATTTTAGGTTCGATTTTGCTTGTTTTTGGGGCAAAAATCTGCTGTGTTTTCAGCTGAGTTTTTTAGAGTTGAAGGTTCAACATTCATGGCCAAACAGGCTAGAACTGAGTGGCATTTTAGAGGTGTAAATGGTGGAGTTCAGCTGGGTGTTGATGTGTTTTCTGTTGCTTTTGGAGCTGAATTTCAAGCTGGATTTAAGGTGTTCTTGAAGTTGTTTTGCAGCTGCTTTTTGTAGCTTTTTGGAGTTGAAATTTTGGGTTGAAATGGGGTATTAATGGCTGATCTTTTTAATGAAGAAGGAAGCTCTGTATTTTGTATTCATAAAAATCAGAGTGGGCGTCGTATTTTACTGGGGAATGTTGTTGTTGCACAGCTTCTCTTGCCTTAGCTATTTTTTTGGAATTAGGTACCCTTAAGATTTTTGGCTCCTTTCCTTTTAAAGGGAAGATTAGGTTTCTTTTTTGGATGAGTTTAAAGGGTATTGGGCTTGGATTTTGTGGGCTAAGGGTCCGAAAATTAGGTCTAAAGAAATGGATTGTTTGAGTCCAAATTTTAATCTTTCTCCTTGAACAAGACTAAAATACTACCCATTTTTTAATTAATCCTACTTAAGAAAAACAACTATTAAAATAAAACTAACCGTTAAAACAAACCTATTTTTGGTATTTTTCAAATATCGTACTAAAAGAATAAAATGGAATTAGATTAAAATCATTACAAAATTAAAATAACATTCCTACCAAACTACTAATATTTCCGAAAATAAAGTGGAACTATTTTTGCATTTTATAAAATGTAGGTAAATTAAAAGTAACAATATAAAATATCAATTACCTAAATAAAAGAAAAAATATATTTTTTTATAATTTTCATTTTTGTGACAAAATAATATAAAAGAGTCAAATCTAGTTGAGATAGCGATATTAAGCCTAAACTAAATATTTAAATGCTAAAATATGTAAAATCTTGGGGAGGGTCAAAAATTACATGTCTACAGCTGCCCCTCTTTGACTGAAAACACGAAGAGTTTTCAGACAAAGAATAACAAGACGTGTTTTTGACCCGACCTTTATTTAAAAGAGAAGAGAACTAGAAGAAAGGAAAATGTGACCGAGTCCTGGTTTTGGACAGCCTACATATCCCGGTTATAAGGTAATCAGGTCACGTGTAGTTTAGAAGCATGGAGTGATGAGTTCGAGAATCGAGTAAGGTTCCGTCGAGGCTCTGGTCTATGATCTTGTTATTACATCAAAAATCAAAATTAAAAAAAAAACTAACAACGCCTATCAGCTACGAGTTACAAGATTTCTATCTATAAGTCTTCTGAAGCTTGATCTTGAGTCTTGAATGTTTCTTCATGCAGACTTTTGATCTGGATATTGATGCTTGTTAGCTGCAGGTGCTGGTTCATTCCCTTTGCAACTTCTCGGATCAAGGCGGGAGATGCAAAGATTGTGACTTCAATCACGTCTTGAGCAGTCCACATATTTTCTCCGCTTCTGCACTTTGAGTTCACTTCTTTTTCTTTTTTCTTTTATTCTAGATTAACACTCCTTCTTTTGGTCATCTCGAACCCTGTGCCTCAAGGTAGAACCTGCTCAAACACCAAAGCAAACAAACAAAATTTTTCTGCCCTAGTTTTTACAAGAAAAATTTCGTGAGTTATTGTAACAAAATTCTAAACTACTTTAGTGAAAGCAATAAAAGTCAGGATTGTGTATCCTTGAGAAAAGGAGATTAGGAAGTGGAGACCCTATATCTAAAAATTAAACCAACTGGGAATTAGAGGCCCTAAGTTGAAAAGATTACTAGGTTATGCTGGCATCAACTTAGGAGTGGGATCCTATGTTGGAAAAGATTATCGGGTTATGCTGGCATCAACTAGGGAATGGGACCCTGTGTTGGAAAAGTCATCGGGCTATGCCGGAAAATCATCGGGTTATGCCGGAAAAGACATCAGGTTATGCCGACAAAGTCATCGGGTTATGCCGGCAAAGTCATCGGGTTATGCCGGAATAGTCATCGGGTTATGCTGGAAAAGTCATCGGGTTAAGCCGAAAAAATCATCGAGTTATGCCGGAAAAATTATCGGGTTATGCCGGAAAAATCATCGGGTTATGCGAAAAAGTTATCGAGTTATGCCGAAAAAGTCATTGGGTTATACCGGAAAAGTCATCGGGTTATGCCGGAAAGGTTATCGGGTTATGCTGAAAAAGTCATCGGGTTATGCCGGAAAAATCATCGGGTTATTTCAGAAAAATCATTGGGTTATGCCGGAAAAGTCATTGGGTTATGCCGGAAAAATCATCGGGTTATGCCGGAAGAGTCATCGGGTTATGCCGGAAAAATCATCGGGTTATGCTGGAGACTCATCGGGTTATGCCGGAAGAGTCATCGGGCTTTGCCGGAAGAGTCATCGGGCTATGCCGGAAAAGTCATCGGGCTATGCCGGGAAAGTCATCAGGTTATGCTGGAAAAGTCATCAGGTTATGACGGAAGGGTCATCGGGTTATGCCGAAAAAGTCATCGGGTTATACCTGAAAAATCATCAGGCTATGCCGGCAAAGTCATCGGGTTATGCCGGAAAAGTCATCGGGTTATGCCTGAATCAACTAGGGATTGGAACCCCATGTTGGATAAAATTACCAGGTTATGCTGGCATCAACTAAAGAGTGGGACCCTATGTTGGAAAAGACGCAGCTAGGAATTGGAGACCCTATACTACCATGATTTTGAATTTTTTTTTTCATTTTCATCATCATTTCCTCTTCTTCTTTTTTTAATTTCATAGAATCAGTAAATGCAGAAAAGAATTTTTGAGGAGACTTCCCTTTTTGGAGTTGTTGCTGCAAAGCTATTTTTTAGCTCTTACATTGTTTCTTTTTGGTAGCACCTGCTTCTTGCAAGGTTACTTGTGCATTGCACCTATTTCCTATTTTTCAAACAAAGAATAATTTGTCAGTTTGAAACGGTGGTTGGTTTTGTGGCCTTGAGCGTTTCAATCTTGATCTCGGCCCAGCTTCTTTGATTAGGATCTCAACTGCAACTGCTTGTTCCTTGAGGACCGATTTCGTTTCAGGCCTTGGAGAAACTCTAGTTTTTTCATATATTGCCATGACGGTTGGTCGGTGGAACTAAACCTTTTCGACTTTATTTTGCCTCTGTAGGCCTTTCCTTTCTGACTTGTTGTTTTTTATAACTTCGGAGCAGTGAGGAACTTTTGACTCCTCACACTTTGTCGCAACATCTAGTTGCGTGGGACTTAACCTTTTCCAACTTTATTTCGCCTTCATAGACTTTTTATTTCTGGCTTCTTTCTCCCAATTTCAATTTCAGAGCATTTAGTTACCTTGGCTTTTAAAACCTTTGCCGAGACGGTTAGCCATGTGGGATTCAACCTTTTCAACTTAATTTGTCTTTATAGGCACTTCAATTTTTGATTTTCTCCTTCCAAGAGTTTTCAATTTCAAAACATCGGCCACCATGGCCAGTTGAGGTCGACTTATGCCCCTGACGAGGCTGGGTGCCTTTTTGCATATTAGCTTGTATCAAATGAGAACCCTGTAAATCAGTCTTACCATCCTTTCTTTGTCTTAGTTTCGTAACAGAGTTAGACCGAAAGGGATTCAAAGAAAACAAACAATGGAATGGAGAATGATTTTAAAACAAGAAGTGTCCCTTTGGGGAAAAGGAAAGAAGGACTTATCTGGAGTACGGGCGAACTTCAATGAACATGACATGCCTTTTGGACTGGATGCCTGATCTGTGTAAACCGTCCGACTCTCAGAAATTCATCACAACTTTTGCCTCAAAATCGAGAAACCTTACCAGGACTTGTCAGTGCCAATGGCTATGAGGATCCTCTTTTCGATCAGGGGCATCATTTGCGGGATTTCACGAGCTGGCCTCTCTCATTTATCTTCTCAACATTGCCTTGTAGTGCTCTTTGTGAGTTTTCGCTAACAAGACTCTATCATTTTCCATTTCTATGCTTACCATCGCTTTACAGTGCCCATGTGGGTTTTCACCAATAAGACTCTCTTATTTTATTCCTCTCATTTTGATTGCATCGGATCCAAGGAGCTGCATTCTCTGATCCTTGAACATTCTCACCGATTGATTAGAAGGACTTGAACAGGATTTAGGGTAAAAATAATTTGGATTAAATTACAACTTTGGAACCTTTCAGGCGAAATCATCGCCGAACCAGTGTAACTTCTGCCCCAGTTTCAACTTTTGGGGAATTTGGATTTTTGTTTTGGTGACTGAACCCTAGAGAGAGGCTGCCTACGTATCCTTTCGGAATCAAGTTGAACGTAGTTCAGGAAACTTTGTTTTTTGATTTTGTTTTTGTTTTTTTCTGTTTTGTTTTGTTTTCTCTTTCTTTTTCCCTTCCTTTTTTCTCATCATTTTTTTTTCATTCACTTTTTTTTTTCATTTCAATTTCTTTTCCATTTGTGTTTTTTGTTTTTTGTTTTTTCATTTTCTTTGTCTTTTCTTCCTTTTTTTTGTATCTTTCTTTTTCTTCTCCTTTTTTTTCATCGTTTTTTTGTTCATTTTTCTCAATCATAACTTCCAAGTTCCAAAGAGGGTAATCAAAGAATAGGAGCCGGCTCAAAGGGTTTGCAAAGGGTTGAATATTTAGATAGTGAGAAAGAAAACCTTCTTCATCCCAATCGGAGAACATAATACCTTTTGACTGCATTTGCATTGACAGTTGTTTCAGGGACATTTCCTTTGATGTGTCCCAAGTACAACGAACTCTTTTGTCAGTACTCTTATTGCAATGTATGGACCTTTCCAATCTGGAACCAATTTTCCTTCAGTTGTTCCAACTCTTTGTTTTATTTCCTTAAACCTATCTTCATTGTGATCTAATTCTTGATTCATTATTTCGATGTCTGACAGCATTTCAGGATCTGGACATGAAGTTCGCAAGCATGTCATGTTATTGAAATTTGCATTTAACAGAACTAAAAAGAGAATAAGAAAAGTGAAATTAAGAAAAGAGACATTCGTGGACAATGAAATATTAATTTCATTTGATTTTTGATTTTTTTAATTTTTTTTTATGATTGATTTTTTTTAAAATTTCAAAGATAAAAGGGTTTATATCAGAAAGTAAGACAATAATGTAGATCATTTGGATCACACCCTGAGATAATCCGGACGTAGAAAGGATAGCAAGACTGGCTACTAAGACTCCTGTCTGCTGGGGAACTTTCAGGCTTGGCGACCGTCTTTCGGCTTTTCTTTTGTTTCGGCAATGGCTGCAATAGCCTTCAGTGCCGGATCAAATTCCTCATCTTCACAAATATTTCTGACTATTGGCCCAATGTTGTGAGTAGGCAACATATTGTTCATCACATCAGGAGCTTCTTCATCCCGAAAAATGATTCTTTCAACTTCAATCAAGTCTTCAATTGCCCTTTTAAGGGTCCAACAATCCTCTGTAATATGTCATACTACTCCAGAGTGGTATTCACATCTAGTATCAGCTCGGTGCGAGGGGGACTCGGGGTTCGGCCGGTTCAGGGCCACTAGTTGCAATAGATCTAGCCTGATTAGCTTTTGGAACAGGCTTGAATACGATTCACCAATAACGATGAACTGATTCTTTCTGAAAGACTGTCTTGGGCGAGGATTGTACTGGGGAACATTTGGTTGGGGATTATATGGAGCTTGGTAAGGATGGACATTTCTAGGAGGTGGAGCTCGGTTTTGTGTATGATGTTGTGGCCACATGTAAGGTTGCACGTTCATCACCGCATAAGGAGGTGATGCCACAATATAAGCAGCATTTTGAAGGGTATAATAATTTTGAGGGACCTCAGGAAACATATATGATTGGCTGAATGACCTGCGGACCCCCCTCGAGCTGGAAGCCATCATGGCTCCTTCTTCTCTCCCATTTTCATTTATCAAACCCTCTAAACCATTTTGAACATCTGGTGATGTGGCTTTAAAAACAGCATGACTCAAGATTCGACCCATTTTTATCCCACTTTCTATCATCTCCCCAATTTTGATAGCCTCAGCAAACGGCTTTCCCATAGCGGACATCATGCTCTAGAAGTAGTCTGCCTCTTGGGCCTGTAGAAAGACTGTGACCATTTCAATTTCGTCCATTGGAGGCTTTGCCTTGGCAGCTTGCTCACGCCACTTGACAACATATTCGCGGAAGCTTTCCGCGGTTTTCTTTTTCAAATTGGACAAACAGTTTCTGTCGGGAGCGATGTCCATATTATACTGGAACTAGTAGAGAACATCTCGGGCCATATAGTCCCATACGTGCCAATGAGTAATTTCTTGATCCATATACCATTCAGAAGCAATTTCGGTGAGGCTTTCCCCAAAATAGGCCATTAGCATCTCCTCTTTTCCACCAGCGCCTCTCAACTGGTTACAGTATCCTTTCAGGTGAGCGACCGGGTCTCCATGCCCGTTGTACTTTTCAAATTTTGACATCTTGAAGCCAGCTGGCAAGTGGACATGGGGAAACATACAGAGGTTAGAGTATGAGACACTCTTTTGGACACTCAGACCTTGCATGTTTTTCAGGCTTTGTTCCAGGCTCTTCATCTTCTGAGCCATTTCCTCTTGCTCGGGATTTTTAACAACCTTTTCTTGCTCCACCGAGAGATCATATTGCGGAGGTTTAGTGAAAGAGTATGGGGTCACATATGTTATTTCAAATTGAAGTTGTAGACCCTGAAAGGTGAACATTGGAGGCTCAATATACGGCCGTGGTAAAGTTGGTTGTGCTCTGGTGCAGACTGGTGCTGTAGAGAACAATATTGGAGGTACCCTGAAAACAGGCGCCTAGGGCGAACCACAAAAGGCATGCCAAGAACATTGGACAACATTGGAGGGTGCCCGCATGGGATGAGCGGGTTGGGCACAGGGGCGTTGGTAACCTCACCTGACCTGGGGATCAACTCAGGAAACCCAGGGATTGCACTTGGAGGTTCCCTATCAATAGACCAGACGTCCCACATTTTCAATATGCGGAGACGCAACATCTTATTCTCTTCAATAGCTGCCGATTCTAACTGCAGAATAGTCGATGTCGGGCTATCTTCAGGACTGATGATTGGTAGATTAATTGCGGAGGCCATCTGTACCTTTGGATCTTGTGAAGAAGGGGAGGCTAGGCTACCAACAAAATCAACCACCTGAACAGAACCTAGCTAATTTCACATCCAACAACCTTATTAGTTTTGAGACGCTTAAGGGATAGGAAATCGCATATTGGGATGCAATGCACCTAACAGTTAAACGCTTCTACCATGTGTTTGAACGGTTACATGTTTCATCCCGCCCTTAACTAACTCTTTCAGTATGTACATCTTTTCTTTTATTTCTGCCTCTCTTTAATCACTCTTGATTTTTTTCATTTCATTTCTGTCGATCTTTTATTTTTTGGCACTCTCTTTTTTTTCTTTTTTTTGTCACTCTTTTATTTTTTTCACTCTATTTTTTTCTTTTTTTTTTCCTTTTTTTGTCACTCTTTTCTTTTCTTTTTTTCACTCAATTTTTTCATTCTCTTTTTTTTTTTAGTTTATTTTTTACTCAATTAATTTTATGGTTATGATCGAATCCGATGGGGATTGCCTACGTATCATGACACCGCGTGAATTAGATCTTGCGTAGTCCGGGAAGATTGAGAATGGAGTAAATAAGCTAACGTTTTTTTGGTTTACTTTTAAAAAACTCAGACAATAAAAGCTTTAAGAAAAAGAAAAATATATTTTTTTGAATTTTGGTTTTTGGAATTTTCAAAAGAAATGCTTTAAAAGAAGAAAGGAAATATATATTTTTTTATTTTTTATTTTGATTTATTATTATTTTTTAAAAATTTTTGAAAGAAAGACTTCTAAAAATTCCTTTTCTTTTGAATTGAACTTTGAGAATTTCAAAAGTAAAAAGAATTTTTTTTTTGAATTTTCATTTGTTTTCTCTTTTTCTAAACAAGAAATAAAACATTTTTGAATTTTGGATGTTGCCTCTTAATTTTCGAAAGAAGGGCTTTTAAGAAAATATTTTGGATTTCTTAGTTTTTTTATTATTACGAAAGTACTTCTGAAAAAACGAAAATATTTTAAGACTTTAATTTTTTAATTTTTTTTATGATATTTACAAAAGAAAAACTTTTAAAGACGAAAAAGAATATATTTTTTTTATTCTTTTTTTCTGTTTTTTTTTTAATATTTTGGGAAAAATATTTCAAAATAAAGGAAAGCCGTATTTTGGATTTTGATTTTTCATTGATTTTTTTTATTTATTTTCTTTTCTTATGAAAGACTTAGGAAAGAAGGAAACTATTTTTGAGTTTAAAAATCTTTTATTTTTTGTTTGAAATATCTAAGGAAATGCTTGTAAGGAATTAAAGGAAAATATTTTTGGATTTATTTTTAAAAATTGGGACCGAACCGATGAGGTTTGCCTGCGTATCTCACATCCGGTGAGAATCAGACACGTGTAGTTCTTTCCCTATTCTAGAAATCGGTCAACATGCAAGCCGAAACAAACAGATGCGCAAGTAGCACGTAAGATGCATCATGATGGTCTTTTTAATTTGGGTACATCTATCCTAGACGGACCCAACCCCTGTGTTGAGTCCCCCAAGTTAAATGCACGTGATGTAAACAAAAGTACCTACCAGGGATCCGGCATGAGGCTATGTTATTCTAGGTTTTAAAACTTGGGTGTATTGTTCTAAACCTGGCTTACCCGAGTGGACAGCTCGAGCCGAGGGGGGTAGCGTACCGGGAATACAGAAGCTTCACCGGCTTTGCATTTTGTTCGAACCTCGTCCTAAAATTGGGATATGACTCTAACAGAAAAGAAGTCACACGAAGTGCACACTTCCTAGATGATTTAGAAGACTCAAGGAGAAGAGGGTTTCGTAGCAATTTATATATAGTCCAAACAATATCAAAGCGGTAAAAAATGACATTTAGCACATTAAGCTCAAACATGTAAAAATCAGATAATAAATAAAGCCAAGTATAACAGTTATTCTAAGCTCATATTTTTGAACCCTGAACCGGAGATTCTGGGTTCTTGTCCCTATCGGAGTCGCTAGAGCTGTCCTGCCTCCTTTTTACCCGAAAGGGGTATAAGGGAGTTTTTCCAATTAAAGTGACATAAATCGAAATGAGATTATTTTATTTAATTTCAGAGTCGCTACTTGGAATATTTATGGTGTCCCATGTCACCAGTTTATTTTAAAATCCTAAATCGAGGAAAATTTGACTTTATTTAAAAGTCTGCAAAATCAGAAAAACTATGTAAGGAATTTTGTTAACCCCGGAGAAGGTGTTAGGCATTCCCGGGTTCCGTGGTTCTAGCACAGTCGCTTAACTATTAATAATTGGCCTAATTATCTAATTTATTACATGTTGTAAACCTATTGTGTATTTTTCTAATTTTATAACCACTTTTATTTATTTATGGATTTATTTCTGGAACAAGCCATGATTGTCATACACTTGTCGTTTTGGTATATATTACAAACCGCATCACATGAAATGCACCCTCGATTTACAACATGTTAATTTTTTATTATTGTTAAAAGTTATGGTCGAGTCACGTGAAGCACATAATCGAATTGGGGATTACGTCTCGCGACCATGCCATGGGAACCGTACCCATAGTCACGACGATTTATTTATTAATCGTGTCTAAAGCAAGCTACGATGTTCACGAGTTATTTGTTTCCTAATGTTTGAGATTATTGCGATGTTCTTAGGATACGGATTAGTCTAGTACAAGAAGTGTGGATGAGATAACAAATTCGGCAGACAATTTTATAGCAAAGAAAAGGGGTAACGTGAATTGTGCTCATTCATTACAGTGATAATCCTAACTAAATTCAATGCATATGAGTAAGCAATTATAATGGATTTAAGATTGGGCCTAGCTTAATGACTTCACGTGACCGATTACTTCTTGGATAATGCTTCATTTAATTGAAACAAAAATTCTGGGAGAAATACAAAAATAGCCAGATTTACAACTGGTCGTTCAAAAATAGTCAGTTTCAAAAGTAATTGAAATTTAGCCACTTTTCATGTAAAGATAAATCTGAGTGAAAACACTGTTTAAAATCCGGAAAATACTCCAGTATATTATGCTGAAGTTCCAGCATAAGTATACTTAAACTCCAACATATTATACTGGAGTTCCAGGATAAGTATGTTGGAACTCCAGCATAATATGATGGAGTTCCAGCATAAGTACACTAGAACTCCAGCATAATATACTGGAGTTCCAGTAAGTATACCGGTCCAGCATAATATACTGGATTTTGGAGCACCGGTGATCCAGTCTCTAGTATATTATACTGGAGCCAGCAAAGTATATCGGTCCAGCATAATATGCTGGAGTTCATACACAGGTGCACTGATACTGGATCGGTCTCTGTTGCAGCAAAATAGTGGCTATTTTTCATTGACTTGGTAAACAAAGGCTATTTTTAAATGACCAGTCCGAAAACTGGCTATACCGTGCTATTTTTACAAAAATTCTTTCCTCAACAAACAATCCCAAGCCCAATTGTCCTTTGGCCCAAAATTTTGATTTTTTACCTAACAACAAAAAAACTTACGGCCGCTCGAGATTGACGCTATAAGTAAAGAGTAAAACAAATCAACACCAACAAATTAAAAATAACATTAAGACAAGATCAAACATGATAAATTCCAGTCTTGAAACATATTGACACACATAAGCAGTGAAGTAAGCAATCTAGAAAATGTCAAAATTATTACTTCATTAAAGCATGTAAGGCATTGAAAGTGTATCATATTTATTAAGAACATGTTAAGAGAAATGGACCTCAAAATTGCAATTTCAATGATGAACCATCTCAGAATACAAGAAACTGGAAAAAATCGGCCATCAATCAGGACCTCCATTGGAACCTTAGACTGTCGACTTCGACCGACGACGAAAACATCCAAATGCGGCAGTTCAAGCTGCGTTTTCTTTTGAGCTTATTTCAACGGGTTTCATGTTATTCAGGAAGGAAGAAGGGGCTGGTTTGGGCTGGTTTTTAGAGGTCTTTTGCTGCTGCATTTTTTGTTGTTCAAATGAAAGAAGAGATGAGAACTTTTGGCTGCTATTAGCTTAGCTCTTCATAGTGAAGAAGATGACTGTTACCTACGTTTTTTGGGTGAATATTTTGAGGCTGTTTTGGGTGGAAAATAACAGCTTTTGGTGGTTGTTTGAGGGCAGTTTTTGGAGCTGTTTAGAGCTGGGTTTTGGGAGGGATTTTAGGATGGTTTAATGCTGATTTTTTGGGGCTGAAATCTTCTGTGTTTTCAGCTGACCTTTTTAGAGCTGAAGGTTCCACTTTCATGGACAAATAGACTGGAACTGAGTGGCATTTTAGAGGTGAAAATGGTGGAGTTCAGCTTGGTGTTGATGTGTTTTCTGCTGCTTTTGGAGCTGAATTTCAAGCTGGATTTGAGGTGTTCTTGGAGCTGTTTTGCAGCTGCTTTTCGTAGCTTTTTGGAGTTGAAATTTTGGGATGTAATGGTATGTTTATGGCTGATCTTTTTAATGAAGAAGGAGGCTTTGTATTTTTGTACTCATGAAAATCAGAGAGGGCGTTGTATTTTACTGGGGAATGGTGTTGTTGCGCAACTTCTCTTGCCTTAGCTATTTCTTTGGAATTAGGTCCCTTCAGATTTTTGGCTCCTTTCCATTTAAAGGGAAGATTAGGTTTCTTTTTTGGGTGGGTTTAAAGGGTATTGGGCTTGGATTTGTGGGCTAAGTGTCCAAAAATTAGGTCTAAAGAAATGGGTTGTTTGAGCCCAAATTTTATTCTTTCTCCATTCTTTCTCCTTGAACAAGACTAAAATACTACCTCATTTACTAATTAATCCTATTTAAGAAAAAAACTATTAAAATAAAAGTAATCGTTAAAACAAACCTATTTTGGGTATTTTTCAAATATCATACTAAAAGGATAAAAATGGAATTAGATTAAAATCATTGCAAAATTAAAATAATATTCCTACCAAGCTACTAATATTTCTGAAAATAAAGTGGAACTATTTTTGTATTTTTGAATTTTATGAAAGGTAGGTAAACTAAACGTAACAATATGAAATATCAATTACCTAAAAAAATATTTTTTTATAATTTTTATTTTTGTGACAAAATAAGATAAAAGAGTCAAAATTAGTTGAGATAGCGATATTAGGCATAAACTAAATATTTAAATGCTAAAATATGTAAAATCTTGGGGAGGGTCAAAAATTACATATCTAGAGTCGTATTATGAATATGATAGAGTTTAGGAAATTGAGTTCTTACAACGGATCTCTACCACACGATCTAGAGTAAGAAGAACGAGTGGCAATCCTAAATGCCATGTAGCCTTTTGCTTATAAGTGTGGTGCACATCACACCCATAAATAAAACTCTACTAGACACGGCTTGTAGACTCCCTAGAATAGAACTACTCTGATACAACTTTTGTCACGACCCAAACCGATGGGTCACGATGGGCACCCTGTACCTTACTCAACCAAGTACCAATGTAACATATTTTTTTTATCATTCTATCATTGGTCACTGGGCCAACATGGCCACAACTTGTAATATATAACTATAAGTGGAAAAACAATGTATCAATGAACCATCTTTCTTAAAACATGAATGCATATGGGCCGTCAAGTCTTCTGACATAATGTACAAAATGAATCTCTATCTACAAAGCCTCTAAGAGTATTTGACATCAAATGGGACATGGTACCGCCCTACCCATAAGTCTGTAGAAAATTTATGATAGGATGACTCATAGACTCGGCTGCACTTCGAATGAGGTGGAATCTTACCGATCCTTCGCTGAATGCTAACCCCATCTACTATAAGGACTCGACAAACTGATTGTCTATACCTCCAGGCATAAATACAGCATCCCCAACAAAAGTACGTCTGTATGAAAATGTACCGAGTATGTAAGACACATAAATAAGTTTATAAAAGACATGGAAGAAACATGGAGTAAATGACTCAACTTATAAGTCTGGATAACTCTGTAAATTATAAAATACTTATAGTTTCATGCATATACGTATAAATGTCATGTCATACATAGTACATGCGTTCATAACATTGTCAAGCCTCTGAGGGCGTCCCATCATATCATCTCGGCCACTGTGGGCAAAATCATAAATGTATACCAGCTGATCAGGTGGTGGTGCATATATAACGCCATAACCTTTTCCCATATCCCATATATATATATATATATATATATATATATATATATATATATATATATATATATATATATATATATATATATATTATACATTGTATAAATGGATGCAATGCATGAGAATTATGTCAATAAAATCTCTCGGAATGTCATAAGACCATTATGCCTTTGAGTAATATCATGAAGTAAAACTTTTTCAACTAGTACATTTTTCTGAGACCCATGAATAGCAGATGTAATAATAAGAAACATGGGAATTCAAGAACATAGGCACCTCTAATACTTCTATGAATTGAGTCATTTATGGAAGTTGTGCATTTATTCATTTTTTTCGTGTTGTATAAAGCATGCCAAAAGGAAAGAAAGGATAACCTTAACATACTTGAGCCGATTCTCTTGACAATCCCTCTAATACACATCAATTGTGACAAAACACATAACGACAAATCAAAGTAGGGAAAAATCTGTATGATATTCTTGAGAAAGATTGTACCTTGCTCTGTTATAATCGCAATTCTCACATTACTAAGTAGCCTTGTATGGATTTTATAGCAAATCACATTGCTATAACTTATATGATTTTGCTGAAGCATTATTCCTTACATTAGAGATATATGTATCTCCTTTAAGTGGTTTAGAGGGGTTTTCTTAATCTTAGGGGGTGTGGGCCCCACTTATATGGTGACTAAGCCACAAAATCCTTTAAATAAGCCACCATTTCCTTAAGCATATGACTAGATGGCAACTTGCTGCCAACTTTCCAAAATCCCACCTGGATGTTGCCCTCCTTATAATTATCCAACAAATCTCTCTTAAATATTTATCCACAAATTCAATAATTAACTAATTACCCATATAATTAAGAATTATATCAAATTACTTAAAATACTACTCACTTTTAACACACTTTATACATATTGCAATCCTAGTCATTTGGTACCTTGTATGGCACTAGTCCATAAATACAGGTATTGTAGCTTGGACCGTATTTTATCTCAAAATGTCAAACTTCAACGAAATTTATTTTATTTAATTTGTGTACCCTCTCACCTTCATGAATTTACTCATCACTTATTTGAAATAGCATAATGCTTATAATCTCAAAATAATCTCATTTCTGATCTTACGGCAATTAACTTATGATGAAACTTTAACGTCCGAAAATGCGGGATGTAACTTCTCATTTCCGAGCTTTCAACAATTCACTTATGGCATACTTTTGCGTATGAAAATATTGGGTGTAACAAGTATTCCGAGTCAATGCTTACCGAGTGAAGCACTACTTGGGCAATGTTGGATATAGCCACGGGGTGGCAACCATTTACTTCACTTGAGGGTGTTTTGACACTACGTCGTGCTGCGACATTAAATCAGGAGCTTCTTCGGAGGAAAACCCATGTTCTTTTCCTTTTTCTTTTGTACTTAGATGTTATGTGTGTTCTAACTTGATTTGAAGTATGCTACAAGATTGAGTGTGATTTGCAAGAAGAGTGGACTAAAAAGTGTTGATGGAACTGCAGACCACACTGTATTTGGGTGGACCGCACAATTCTATGTACCACAGCAGAAGTACATTTGCGGCCGCATATTTCGCATGTGGACCGCACAATTGGAAGCTTTCCAAAGTGTGAAATTTTAAACTCTCTGAAGATTTAAGTTTTTCAGTACGGGGAAAACCCGTGACCCCATTCAAAAATGTGCGGACCGTACACGAGGCTCAACGAAGGCAAACCCAAGCGAAAGAGTGCAGGCCGCACATGGAATTATACGACCGCACTCAAATCCTTTTCCCTATTATGACTCTTAGTATAAATAGAACCTTTGAGTTCATTTTACACTTGTACTCTCCTCACAATCACTGTTACTCTACAAGTTTTCCTAAGAGATTTTCACCATCCCTCATACAAACCTACATGTGCTTACACACCCAGTGCACTCACTCTATATGGTATGCTTCATTTCATGTTAATTTTTTGTGTTAGTTTAATTTTTGAAATTTTAGTTTTTTTAGGCCATCTATTATTAGATTTCATCCATCTATCCATTTGGGATAGATATGTACCGGGTAGCTGATAATACACGCTCCGTGGGGTTGGGTTAGTGAGATTTCATTTTTATACCATGTTTCCATACTAAATTTTACAAGTAATTGCAAAATCTAGAACAAAAATGACTACATGTTTGTAAATTTTGGAATCTGCGGCCGTATTTAAATTTGTGCGGTCCGCAGTTTTATGTTTTGGGCAACCTGGTGAAGGCAAGTGCTTCTCCGGCTGCACTTTAATTGTGCGGACCACATAAATCTGAGAGAGACCACACTTAAGTCCATAAGATGTCTCCCTCTTGAGACTCATATGTGCGGACCGTACTGATAAACGTGCGAACCACAGATGCATTTTGCGTCCACAAAACGGCCTCCGCACTATCCTCAGAGAAGAGGATTCTGAGCCCCTGAAGTTTACTTATTAGAAGCGCGTATGTTCTTGCAATTGTGCGGTCCTCCCTCTCTGTCTGCGGCCACACATAAAAAATATGCGATCGTGGTTCCCCATTCCTGAAACATGTTGTTTCTGTTGTAACCCCATTGTGTCCACAATGTTCTCCCTTTCCAACATAAGTCTTGAATGTGTTGAATGATATCTTACAACTAACAATCCTCTTTGCTTTGATACAGACAATGGTTTGATGTGCGACCATGGCAAAACTAAAAAAGGCAGAGGTGACTCTTCTAAGGGTCAAGGTAGAGGTAACTTGCCCCTTAGCCAGACCAAAACTATTAGGAAGAAGGCCACTGCAGGCATAGGGAGGGTTGCAGACCTCTCCGATTCTAGCTCTTATGTCTTATCTACGGAATCTTCTAAGGGCAACTCCGCCTCTATTCTGGAGGAGCAGGCAGTTACATAGTCTAGGTCACCGGAGAGATCTGAGCCCATGGATGAGGCTTCTTCATCTCTTCGCACTTACGAGGGTTCGGAAAGTGCTAGCCAGACTTCTGAGCCAACAACTGCTCCAGACGCGAATGCACAAACTGTACATGATATCCCTGATGATGGTAGAGAGGGATAGGGCACATCCATTGGTGTGGAGAGATCAAAGAAGAAGGAGATATGGTAGGACAAATTTGTTAGCTTGGCTGCCTTCACTAACTTCCGAATATGGTGGCCCACGAGATATTTGACCCTTGAGAGGTAGTTTCTATTAAAGAATCTAGAGACATACAACCCTGTAGTACTGAGACAGTTCAAAGAGAGGAAGGGTTGGATGTTGTTCAATGAGAGAGTGGTAGATGAAAAGGAGTAACTTGTCTGAGAGTTGTATGCCAACATTTCTCACATCAAGAAGAGATGAAGGTGACCAAAGTAACCTCAAGGTGAGGTTTTTTCAGCACACGCTAAATGCGTATTTGGGGTTTGAGGACTTAGAGCCGAAAGAGTACCTAGAGAAGTATTCTATGAAAGAAGAAGTCCGACTATGGATAGGTGAGATTTAAGTACCATCAGGGCCACCACCATCATGGATCATTGTTGGGGTTCCCATTCAGCGAAACACATTGAGCTTTGAAGCAAAGGGCTGGCAGATTTTTGTGTGTAGCAGACTTGATCCATGCCAAAATGAGACTCATCTGCTTATTCCACGTGATGTTCTAGTGGCTTCTATCATTGCCGGGTACCCAATTAATGTGGGTGTCGTGATGTCGGTCAATATCTTTATTGGTAGCACAATAGACCAACACGACCTACTATTATCCCAACGCTATCACAAGGTACCTTACTGATGCAAATGTAGAACCAGGATCATATAATGGAAAGGTGAAGCAAAAGAAGCCTTTTCACTGGTGCTTATTGATGGATTCGACCAACCCAAAGAAGAGAGCTCAGTCTTTTATCACCACAGGCCAGTTTGATGAGCCACAGTGGTAGTCTTTGAGACAGCTGACATTCCATCTATCTCTGTTGAGCTCTCTTCTAGTGTTGTTGCTATGCCTCCGCCACCATCTTCAGGTCCTACCACATCCCCCAGGGAAGCCCCTGCTACAGCTCCGAGGCTGGTGCCCATGCGTATAGCTCCATTATCTGCTCTATGAGTCTCCCAGACATTGGCGAGTTTCAATAACTGGATGCAAACAACTACTTTAAAGCTGTCCGGGATATCTAGTACTGTTGCAACACAGTTATCTGCACAGGCTCCACAGGTTTCCACTGATCTTGATGAGAGGTTGCGCAAGATTTTGGACAACCAGAAGATGATCGTGGACACTCTAGTACAACATGAGTCAGTTATTGATGAGTTGACCAAGGAAGTGAAGACGATAAGAAGTCTTAGGCAAGCAAGAGATCAGTTGATAAGCTTAGGAAGGAGGTGACTGGACTTGTAACAGATCCATCTGCACCGGTTGCACCAGCTGGCTAGTCTGATGAGCCATGCCTTTCTACCAACACTGTTGAGGCAATGCGTGTGATGTTTGTCACTCCTACAACTCCCAGATATGATGATGATGAGATATAGTTGGCTAATCCAACGGGAGATGTTGTTGTTGGGGACACTAAGATGTCTAAGTATGGTTAGGGAGTTTTCTTCACCCTCTGTCTTTTTACTCTTATTTTGTTAAGCATTGGGGACAATGCTTACTTTTATTTTGGGGGTGGGGTTGGGAAGGTTTGGAGTTCATTTAATTGACACATTTTGGATACATTCGGACTGTAATTGTCACACCCCAACCTTGGCAGGCGCAACCGACACTCAACCGAGTGAATCCGTCTAAGCAAGCCTATTAGACACTTTCTACCGAACTCATTATGATCAAGAAAATAGGTTATTATCAATTACACAATAGGATGGTTTTTGTAAACATTTCCAAATCGATTCATTTGTTACATCATTGTTAGGTTATTAAAATTTCATACACTTTACAATTTGAAGGAACAAGGGTTCAAAACACAACATAATCCACTGACCCTTCCAATGCCCATATACAACTCACATAAATATCTACGGAGCCTCTAGAGATGCAAAAGACAGTTATGATAATCCCGACAACAAAGCCGCAGATATACCCCAAAATGTGGTAAGCATGTAAACAAAAGATGTACTATACGACCCCAGTAAGAAATGGGGCTCACCAAGTCTGCTGGGAAGATGATGACGATGCACCACTAGTTGCGATCAACACTGTCTACTATGGAACCACCTACATCCATTAAAAGATATAGCGCCCCCGGTAAATGGACTTAGTACTGTCGAATATTAGTAGTATGTAAAGCTAAACACTAATCTTAATAGAATGAACAATGAAACAAAGAGGAAGTAGTCATGATGTACAATAGAGCTTCAAACAATATGAAAACATCAAGAGGATCACATAGTTCCCAGTTCAATTTCAATCTTATTAGGTTGAAAATCTTAGTGCCATGTGCTATAATCCACAATACCACCGTGTTCCTATACAGAGTTTAATCTTGACCCGATCAGCTAGGTCATCTCATTTGAGACATCTACCGTATCCACAATTTCAATCAATCAATCCAGCACAATTACCACCATGTGTGCGGCATGGTGTCCTATCACGACCTGATTGGCTAGGCCATCTCACTTGAGACATCATCCTTTCAATTGTTCATCTCAATTCACATTTCCTTCCAATCTTTCATTACATGGCACGAGTAGCCTCATTTATTAAGTCGTTCTTGGCACTTGGCCATATTTTACAATTCAAGTTTACCTTTTTTATACATTCAAATAACATTATCATCCACATCAATAAGGCGTATCATATAAGGAACTGCACAGATAAGGGAAATGATTGGAAATCCTAATCATGAGGAGGCTTTTCATACAAATTAGCATAGCAATCTTTATTCCATTCTTGACATTAGTTCTTGACCTTTTCTCAACACATATTCCACATTTTAAACACAATCCCAGATAGAATTAGGACATGGTAAATATTTAGAACAATTATTGAACATGAACGTTTCAACACAACACATTAGGGCAGACAATTCTAGTACGATTATTTTAGGGACTTACATCGATTACACGAATACCAGGGATTCGATTCTAAGAAGAAGGGGGTTTAGCCATACATACCTCAATTGAGCCCCTTAAAACTCTACGTGGATTCCGGAATGTTCGCAACTTCAATATACTTGGCAATGTAGCACAATTGAACCCATAATTAGGAAAACAATCATAGTCCTTGGTCACTTGAGCATTCTACCAAACACTATGTGTTTTTTAAGGTTTCATGGCCCCTGAAATATTATACCAACCCACCCATTCTTTTCTTTATTTTACTACTCCCCCACATACCTTAGGAACACATGCATGCAAGGTAATCACCCTCATCCCTCACTAATGACCCATTATAGCTACATTTTGGAATTAAGAGCTTGGGTGATAGAAGCTTACCTCTTGCAAAGGAGACCTAGGTGCCTCTCTTAATAATCTTCAAGGTGGTTAAGCAAGAATTGAAGAACAATTGATGAAGACCACTTTCTCTCTCTAAGATCCTTTCCCTCACTCTAAACTATCAGAAAATATGCTCAAAATGGCCTATGTGGGTGTTTTAATGGAATGGGGTCGGGTTATAAAAATTAGAAAATAGGAGCCCCAACACAGATCTGTGGCCGCATATACAACCGCATAATGGCTATGCGGCCCATAAAATGACCACGAAGAGTGGTCCTCAAGGACCTAAATTTTCTGCCTCTGTTAGTGGATAATATATGGTCCGTAGACCTGTTTTGTCGTCGCATAATATGCCGCAAAATCTCTCTTCACAAAAGTTCAAGGATGGCTATGCGGCCAAAGTGCGGCCCGCAAAATAGTTATGCGGTCGCATAATTGGCCGTGAAAATGGACCTCAAAATTAGCCAAAAAGACTGCCTCACGCTGCGGCCAAAATGCGGCCCGCAAAGTGATTATGCAGCCGCATAATAGGCCGAATAAATACACATTTCTGCAAAACACTTTCCTTTGACTCTGTAGCATACTGTTCAATCCAAAAAGTCACCGCGAAGAATTTCTACCATTACAACACATAAATCTAACTTGGCACCACAAAATTTCAGGGTTTTAGGAAGAATTTTACGGGGCCTTACATCCTCCCTCCCTTAAGATCATTTGTCCTCGAATGAGGTTCAGGTTCACTTATTAGCCCCTTATGCAACTCAGCTTCTCACACCACACACCAGCAACCCCAAATTTGACTAACTCCCTAAATTTTCAAAATTTTTGCTAGAGTTTCCTTTGTAACTAGGCCCATCCACCTGTCAGAGCCCCAGAAACACATCTTACGAGTATATACACCACTCAACAACGAAACAAGACTCATAACAATACCAACCGTGGTCTCAAAGCATCATATAACCAAAAAGAACACCTTTACATTAATTGAACAAGTGATACAAAATTAATAGGAAGTAACCTCATAGAAATTATTACATGGCTATTCAAACAAATAAGGGTACTTATTTTTTATTTCTTCCTCGGCTTCCCACGTAGCTTCTTCAACCTGCTGGTTCCGCCATAGCACCTTTATGGAAGTAATCTCTTTATTTCTCAACTTTCGGACTTGCATATCAAGTATGAAAACTGGATTTTCTTTGTATGACAGTTCTTCATTAACCTCAATAGTCTCAATTGGCATAATGGCTGATGGATCTCCCACTACCTTCTTCAACATAGACACATGGAATATCGGGTGTACCAATGACATCTCGGGTGGTAGCTCGAGCTTGTATGCAACCTGACAGATCCTTTGAATGATTCTATACGGTTCGACATACCTCGGACTCAATTTCCCTTTCTTTCCAAAACGCATAATACCCTTCATGGGGAAAACTTCAAGAATACCCAATCATCTTCTTTGAACTCTAAGTCTCTGCGACAAACATCCGAATAGGATTTTTGATGACTCTGAGCAATTTTCAACCGTTCCTTTATGAACTTAACCTTTTCCATAGCTTGACGCACGAGGTCTAGTCCTATCAATTCAGCTTCTCCAACTTCGAACCACCCAATACGAGATCTACACCTCCTCTCATGTAATGCCTCAAATGGTGCCATCTATATACTAGCATGAAAGTTGTTGTTGTAAGCCAACTCTATGAGTGGAAATGATCATCCCATAGATTTTCGGCTAAAAGCATCTGCCACAACATTGAAGTCTCTTGTGGTCTGTAAATACATTCACATAGACCCCATACAAGTAATGACGCCAAATATTCAATGCAAAAGCCACCGCCGCAAGCTCTAAGTCACGTGTTGGATAGTACTTTACATGATTCTTGAGTTGTCTAGAAGCATAAGCTATGAACTTGCCATGTTGCATCAATACACACCTAAGCCCGATCCTTGAAGCATCACAATATACCACGAACCCATCTGTACCCTCTGGTAGTGTCAACACTGGCGTAATAGTCAATCTTGATTTTAATTCCTGGAAGATCCTTTCACAAGCATCAGACCATTGGAACTTAATCGCCTTCTGTGTCAATTTAGCCAACGGAGAGGAAAGAGTAGAGAACCCCTCCACAAATTTCCTATAATACCCAGCTAAGCCCAAGAAACTGCAAATCTCAGTTGGAGTTGGAGTTGTAGGTCTAGGCCAATTCTTCACTGCCACAATCTTTTGAGGATCAACCTTTATTCCTTCTTTAGAGACGACATGACCCAAGAATGTAACAGATTCAAGCCAAAATTCACATTTCGAGAACTTCGCATACAATTGGTGCTGATGGAGAGTCTGTAGAACTGCCTTGAGATGATCAGCATGGTCCTCTCGACTTCGTGAATATACAACAATTTCATCAACAAAAACTATCACAAAGGAGTCAAGAAAAGTCTTGAAGACTATTCATAAGATCCATGAAAGATGTCGGGGCATTTGTTAGCCCAAAAGACATTACTAGAAAGTCAAAATACCCATACCGGGTCCTGAAAGCTATTTTTGAAATATCCTGCTCTCTTATCTTCAATTGGTGATGCTCGAACCGTAAGTCAATCTTGGAGAAGTACTTAGCACCTTGTAATTGATCAAACAAATCACCTATCCTTGGTAGTGGGTACTTATTTTTTATTGTGACTTTGTTGAGTTGTTGGTAGTCAATACACATCCGTAGCGACCTATCTTTATTTCGTACAAACAAAATCGGTGCGCCCCACGATGATACACTCAGTCAGATGAAATCCTTCTCTAACAAATCCTTCAATTGTTCCTTCAATTCTACCGGTATCATTCTACAAGGCGAAATTGATATAGGCTACGTATGCGGCATCACATCGATCCCAAAATCAATCTCCATGTCTGGTGGGATCCTAGGGAGCTCATCTGGAAAGACATTCGGGAATTCATTCACAACTGGCACAGACTCAAGTATAGGTGCCTCGGCATCAGTGTCCATAACCCGGACCAAATAGTACATACACCCCTTGTTAATCATCTTTGCAGCCTTAAGGTAAGAAATAAACCTACCTTTTGGCACAACATTATCCCCCTCCCATTCAACAGCTGGCTCATTAGGAAATCCAAGCCTCATAGTTCTAGTTTGGCAGTCGATCTTGGCGAAACATGAGTAAAGCCAATCCATCCCATAATTACATCAAAGTCTGTCATCCCCAATTAATGATATTGACCATGGTATCCGGTCATGTACCTTGACAAAACAATTTCTATAAACCCGTGTAGCCGTAATAGACTCACCAACTGGAGTAGATACAAATAACGACTCATGAAGCTATTCTGGTTCTATCCCGAATTCTATAGCAACATAGGTAGTAACATAGGACAGAGTGGAACCTGGATCAATAAGGGCATACACATCACAAGATTGGACAGTCAGAATACATGTGACAATATCTGGTGAAGCCTCTGCACTTTGGCAACCACTCATAGTATAGAAGCAGCTGGGTCCTCCTGAACTCTGCATACCACCCCTAGCTGCAACATGCCCTGCTGGAGCTGGAGTGCCTCGAGCTGGAGGGGGTGCTGCAGATGAAGTAGCTGCAGGACTGGATGGTTGTATTGTGCCCCTGCCCGCCTCCTGGTGGGATACACGACACTCCCTCGGAATATGGCCTATCATCCCACACCCATAACATACTAGCAGGTCCATGTAGCAGATCCTTAAATGCATCCTCCCACACTTGTGGCATTGGGGCCTCCGCTACTACTGGAATCTCCCTCCTCATCGGCCCTGCTGGTGGGGTCCCCTACTGTCCTAATTGGGCCTGAAACGACTAGTCTGCTGCTGACTGTTCCCTACTGGCGGTGCACTAGCTGAAGACTGAGCATAGGACTGGGATGGCACTGACGATCCTCCCCTAAAGACTGATCTTCCCCTACCAAATTAATCTTCAATATTGCCCGCGGATCGGGTCTTGCTGCTACCCTCTCTCTCCATCCTGTTATTCAACTTGTGGGTCTCTGTAGCTTGAGTGAACAACACCGTCTTTCCGTTGTTCATATCAGAATTTAAAGTAGTTGTGGCAGTGTACTAATAACCAAAGGGCTAAGGCTCTGCACAAATCGACGCACTCAGGCCTCCATGGTGGGCATCATGTGAATGGCATATATTGACACGCGTGCGAACTCCATGTGATAATCCCACACACTCCTACTACCCTGTTTAAGGCTCTCAAATTTCTTGGCACGGGCTTCGTTAGTCTCAGCACGCAAGAAATGGGCCATGAAGGCATCCACAAACTCACTCCACCTTGCTGGAGGGCTCCCCTCATCACGGAAATCCTCCCACATCTCAAACCATGAATATTCCACCCCTTACAGGCGATAGGCGGCCAACTCCACTCCCTCCGTCTCAGTAGCACATATAACCCAGAGAGTCTTATGCATCTCATCAATTAAATTCTGAGTGTCCACCTCGGGATCAGTACCTGTGAACACCGGTGGATCTAACTGGAGAAATCTGTTCACCCTAGAACCCGTAGAATCCCCTTGTTGACTAGAAGATGTGGGTGCAACATTCGACCTTAGGGCCTGAGAAGCTACTAAGTGTGTCAGCATCTGGATGGCTCCCCTAAGATCCCTATTAGAAATACCAGAACCAGAAGCAGGGGCCGGAGGTGGAATAGGAATATCGGTGGGAGGGATTGTTGCACCCTCAATAGATGTAGGGGCAGGTGCAGTCTATTCTAGTATAGAAAAATCAAGCAGTGTTATGGTCGGGGGATTATCCTCACCCGCATAATCAAGTTGAGAATCAACAGCTAGTCCTGGGGTGGCATTGGCTTCTTAGCCAATTCTTTCTTTCTTTTTAGGTGCCATTTACTGAAAGTTAGAACAATGTATGAGTTAGAGGAGAACAACCACACATTTAGTTCTATTGCACGATATAGATCAACAAAAAAGGGTACTATTCCTAAATGTCCAAGTAGCCCCCTAATTATAGATGTGGTCGTCAACACATCGATAGAAAGTGCTCTACTTGACACGGCTCCGAGACATTCTAGGACACTTTAAAACCTTAGGCTCTGATACCAAGTTTGTCACGTCCCAACTTTGGGAGGTGTGACCGGTGCTCAACCAAGTAAACCTGACTGAGCAAGCCTATTAGATACTTTCTACCCAATTCATTATGATCAAGAAAACAAGTTATTATCAATTACACAATAGGAAGATTTTTTTGTAAACATTTCCCAATCGATTCATTCGTTACATCATTGGTAGGTTTTTAAATTTTCATACACTTTACAATTTGAAGGAACAAGGGTTCAAAACAGAACATAATCCACTGACCTTTCCAATGCCCATATAAAACCCATATAAATATTTACGAAGCCTCTAAAGACACACAAGACAGTTGTTGTGAGCACCTATTTTTTGACCATATATTATTTTTTCACTCACTTTTAGTATTTAAATAGATTTTAAGTTTAATTTTAATATTGTAGTTTTATTCACCTTTTTATAGGTTTATTTTAGATAATTTGAAAATTACAAAAAAAAAAAAGAGTTACATATTTTTAAAGTAGTAGTTTTATTTTTCATTTCACAAAGAAAGAAAGTTTCAACAAAAAAGGCGATATAATTTTATTTAGCTTACTTTAATTTAAAGTGAGAGATTTTTGAGAAATAAATATTGAGTATAGTAATTTTACCTTGCTTTTTATTTACTTATTTAGTATGAGTAGATATTTTTTGTAGTAATTATAAAGAAGAGAAAAAGAGCCCATGGAAAATTGTCACATGGCAAAAGATTCTCTCTTATCATCTATTTCACATGCACTTTCCTAAATATTTCCTACAAATAACATCTACCCTAGACAATCACACTTCCAATCCTTATCTCTTCTATCAATTAATCCCTATACCTACACCTATATATCTACACACATTAAAGACCTAAAAATTTCTACACCCTAAAGGGACGACAGCGGACCTCCCCATTTCCAATACCTAAAAAATCTATCTTCTTCTTATTGTCCTCAAAATCAAAAACAAAAAAACCACACACACAAAAGGAAAGGAGGCAGACGCACACAAGCACAAAGACGACGGAAAAGAAGAACGAAAAGCAAAAAGCTTTCGGATTATATCTTGTAAATTTGAAGCTTTTCTTCATTGTAAATATTGGAAGTTTGCAACGGAAGGTTCCATTCTTGTCCCCTTTCTTTTCCTTGTTTTTTATTTGAATGATACTTTGTGCTCTTTGATTATTAAATGTATGACATATGAGTATTTTTCTATTTTCATGGTTTATTAAAAATTTATGTTTAATTTCCATTTCATACATTATTTTGGAATGATAGAAATATGGAATAGTATTTTGTTAATTGGGTGCTCTTGGTTGCCGGTTCTAAAAATTTTACTTTTTGTGATATTTCTTTGTCTAAAATGGATATTGTTTTTGTTGTTCCTTTTTTGGTTTCTCTTATTATATACTTAAATAGGAATTGGGTTTTGGGAAATTGTGATAGATGTGTCGTTGTTCGTTATCTAAGGCCGTGTTACGAGTTAATAGTGTGGGAATATGTATGACTTACCATTTTTCCACAACTATTCCATAATTCACGATCTAAGAATAATCTCAAATTAGCTTTAGGAAAATCATTAATGAACATCGTAGCTTGCTTTAGGCACGATTAATAAATCATCGTGGCTATGCGTACGGTTCCCGTGGCATGATCGTGATACCTAATTTCCTATTCGGGTGTGCATTTCATGTGACCTGACTATAACTTCGAACAACAATAAAATGAACATGTTATAAATCGCGGGTGCATTTCATGTGGCGCGGTTTGCAATGTGTACCAAAATGACAAGTGTACAACATTGCGACCTGTTCTAGAAATAATTTCATAAATAATTAAAAGCGGTTTAAAAGGTAAAAATGCACAATAGGTTTAAAACATGTAATTAATCAGATAATTAGGCCAATTATTAATAGTTGAGCGATCGTGCTAAAACCACGGAACTCGGGAATACCTAACACCTTCTCACGGGTTAACAGAATTCCTTACCCGGTCTTCTATGTTCCCAGACCATAAATTAGAGTCAAATTTCCTTGATTTGAGATTTTAAAATAAACCGGTGATCTGGGACACCATAATTATCTCAAGTGGCGACTCTAAAATTAAACAAATAATCACATTTCCAATTATATCACTTTAATTGGAAAAACTCCTTATCCCCCTACGGGAAAAAGGAGGTGTGACAGTTATGATAATGCCGACAACAAGGCCCCGGCTATACCTCAAAACGTGATAAGCCTATAAACAAAAGATGTACTATATGACCCAGGAAGAAATGGGGCTTGCCAAGTCTACTGGGAAGATGATGATGATGCACCACTAGCTGCGATCAACATTGTCTGCTATGGAACCACCTACTTCCATTAAAAGATGTAGCACCCCCAGCAAAAGGGATGTTAGTACTATCGAATAGTACTAGTATGTAAAGCTAAACACCAATCTTAATAGAATGAACAATGAATCAAAGAAGAAGTAGTCATGATGTACAATATGAGCTTTAAGTAATACGAAAACATCAAGTAAGGATCACATAGTTCCCAGTTCAATTTCAATGTTATTAGGTTGATAATCTTAGTGCCATGTGCCACAATCCACAATACCATTGTGTTCCTACACGGAGTCCTATCTCGACCAGATAGGCTAGGTCATATAATTTGAGATATCCACCATATCCACAATTTCAATCAATCAATCCAACACAATTACCACCATGTGTGAGGCATGATGTTCGATCATGGCCCGATCGGCTAGGCCATCTTACTTGATACATCGTCCTTTCAATCGTTCATCTCAATTCACATTTCCTTCCTATCTTTCATTACGTGGCACGAGTAGCCTCGTTTATTAAGTCGTTCTTGGCTCTTGGTCGTATTTTACAATTCAAGTTTCCCTTGTTTATACATTCAAATAAAATTATCATCCATATCAATAAGGCCTATCATATAAGGCATTTCACACATAAGGGGAAAGCTTGGAAAATCCTAATCATGCGGCGGCTTTTCATACAAATTAGCATAGAAATCTTTATTCGATTCTTGACATGAGTTCTTGACCTTTTTCAACACATATTTCACATTTTAAACACATTCCTAAATAGCATGATAACATGGTAAACATTTAGAACACTTATTGAACATGAGTTTTTCAACACAACACATTAGGGCAGACAATTCTAGTATGATCAATTTAGGGACTTACACTGATTAAACGAACACCAGGGGTTCGATTCTAGGAAGAAGGGGATTTAGCCATACATACCTCAATTTATCCCTTTAAAACTCTACGAGGATTGTGGAACGTTCACAACTTCAATCTATTTAGCAATGTAGCACAATTAAACCCATAATTAGGAAAACGATCATAGTCCTAGCTCACTTGAGCATTCTATTAAACACTATATGTTTATTAAGGTTTCATGGCCCCTTTTTATGAAAATTACACCAACCCATTCCCTATTATTTTCTATCTTTGTTTTACTACTCCCCCACATACCTTAGGAACACATGCATGCAAGGTAATCACCCTCATCCCTCACTAATGACCCATTATAGCTACATTTTGGAATTAAGAGCTTGGGTGATAGAAGCTTACCTCTTGCGAAGGAGACCTAGGTGCCTCTCTTAATAATCTTCAAGGTGGTTAAGCAAGAATTGAAGAACAATTGATGAAGACCACTTTCTCTCTCTGCGATCCTTTCCCTCACTCTAAACTATCAGAAAAATATGCTCAAAATGGCCTAATATGGATATTTTAACGGAATGGGGTCGTGTTATAAAAATTAGAAAATAGTATCCCCAACACAAATCTGCGATCGCATATGCGACTGCATAATGGCTATGCGGACCGCAAAATGACCGCGAAGAGTGGTCCTCAGGGTCCTGAATTTTTTATCTTAGTTTGCGGCCAATATGCAGTCCACTAACCTAGTCTGCGGTCACATAATGCACCACAGAACCTCCCTTCACAAAAGTTCAAGGATGGCTATGCAGCCAAAGTACGGCCCGCGAAATAGTTTTGCAGTTGCATAATTGGCCGTGAAAATGGACCTCAAAATTGGCCAAAAAGACTGTCTTACTCTACGACCAAAATCTGGCTCGTAGAGTGATTATACGGCCATATAATGGGCCGCAGAAATACACATTTAGGCAAAACACTTTCCTTTGACTTTGTAGCATACTGTTCAATCCAAAAGGTCTGACGCCCAGAAGAATTTCTACCATTACAACACATAAATCTAACTTGGCACTAGTTTTAGGAAGAATATTACGGGGCCTTATAGTAATAATTGGATGATTTTATTTCTTTTTTTCATTTTTAGTTTATCTATCTTTAGTAGTTATTGTTCATTAGCTTCTTTAATTTTCAACTTTAGTTTTTGTTTTGTTAGTAGCTTCTTTTTATGTTAGATGCTTATTTTTTATGTTTTCATAGTAGTAAGGATAATAAGCCCTTAGTTTTTTTCATGCCACAGTTCTTTCTAAAGGTAGTTTATACCCGTGAGATTGTGAGACTTCATGGCATGCTGGTATCAATCATCTCTAACCAGAGTACACAATTTACATCCTGGTTCTAGAGGGTTGTACAACATGAATTGGGTACATGCGTGGAGTTGAGCACAACATTTCACCCCTAGTAGGATGGGCAGTCCGAGCTCACTATTCAGAGTTTAGAGGATATGCTCCGTGCGTGTGTGATGGAGTTTAGAGGTTCTTGGGATCAGTTCATGCCACTTGCGGAGTTTGCCTACAAAAACAGTTATCAGTCCAGCATTCAGATGGCACTGTATGAGGCTCTATATAGTAGGCGGTGTCGGTCCCTAATGTGTTGGTTCGAGTCAGGCGAGGCTAGATTATTGGGCACAGACTTGGTTCACGATGCCTTGGAGAAGGTTAAGGTGATTCAAGATAGACTTCACACAGCCTAGTCCAGATAGAAGAGTTATGAGGATCGGAAGGTTCGCGATGTTGCATTTATTGTTGGAGAGCGGGTCTTGCTTCGGGTTTCACATATGAAGGGCTTTATGAGGTTCGGAAAGAAGAGAAAGCTGAGCCCAAGGTTCATTGGCCCATTTGTGGTGCTGCGGCGAGTTGGGGAGGTTGCTTATTAGCTTGCCTTACCTCCCGGTCTAGCAGGAGTCCATTCGATATTCCATGTTTCTATGCTCTGGAAGTATCACGGTGATCCGTCTCACGTGTTGGATTTCACCTAAGTCCAGCTGGACAAGGATCTCTCTTATATTGAGGAGCCAGTGGCTATTTTTGATAGGTAGGTTTGAAAGTTTAGGTCAAAGAACATTGCTTCAGTGAAGGTTCAGTGGATGGGTCAGCTGGTCGAGGAGGTGACTTGGTAGACTGAGAAGGATATGTGTAGTTGTTATCCTCATCTTTTCACCACTTCAGGTATGTCTCGATGCTCGTTCAAGGATGAACACATGTTTTAAGAGGGGGAGGATGTAACGACCCGGCCGATCATTTTGAGAGTTAAAGCCTCGATTCCCTATTTACTGCTTCCCCCGTATCTATTTATGCTATTATGAGTGATAGGTTTTGTTTTATTTTTTGGACTATTTTGGGACACTTAATCTCTAAACGGAGGCTTAAGTCTTAGGATTTGGATTGTAGTCGAAAGTATGTGAAAGATGACTAAGGAATGGATTTTTGTCGATTCTGTTAGCTCCATTGGGTGATTTAGGCTTAGGGGCGTGTCCGGATTGTATTTTGGAGGACTGTAGCTTATTTATGCTTGAAATAGCGAAAGTTGAATTTTTGTAGATTTTGACCGGTAATGGATTTTTTGATATCGGGGTCGGATTCAAATTCTGATATTTGGAGTAGGTCCGTAATGTTGAATATGACTTGTGTGCAAAATTTGGGGTCAATCGGACGTGGTTTGGTAGGTTTCGGCATCGGTTGTTAAAAATTGAAGTTTCAAGTTCTTTAAGTTTGAATTAGAGGGTGATTCGTGATTTTAGCATTGTTTGATGCAATTTGAGGCTCGACTAAGTTCGTATGGTATTTTAGGACTTATTGGTATGTTTTATCGAGGTTCGGGAGGCGGACTTGTTCTTGGACTTGAAAGGTAGCAGATTTTATGTGTTTTTGTTGCATACATTCCTTCATCGCGTTGGCGAGAGAGGTCTCATGATCGCGTAGAGCATCTGGGAGGCCAGCTGCGTTTGTTCATCGCATTCGCAACGTTGTTTTTGCGTTCGGTGAAGATATGGAACATTTAGGCAATGCGTTCACGACATGGACCATGCGCTCGTGTAAAGTAAACCGTCAAATGGGTTCAAGGCAAAATAGCCTACGCGTTCGCGATGAGTGTCCCACGTTCACGTAATGTCAGGCAATGTGAGCTTCGCTTTTGTGACAAGTGCATCGTGTTTGCGATGATTGTTTTGTGGACTGAAGCAACTTGTGCTTCGCGAATGCGACGTCAACATTCAAGAAGCTAGTTTACAAGATTGGGATGCGAAGGCTCAAAGATATGAATTGATGCTCTTATCAATGGAGTTAATACGCGTTATACTCTTTTTTCCTTACAAGTTTTTTTCCCATTGGGTTTTTCTTGCAAGGTTTTCAACGAGGCAACCAAAAAGCGTATTATTAAACATGTGTACCTTTATCCCTTCACTAAAATTTATTTCTACTGGGTTTTTCCTAGTAAGGTTATAATGAGTTATATTATCTACCAATGGACATTCAAGATAGAGTGTTATAAATAATTGTCATGCCTCGAACTTAGGCCTGGGCGTAACACGGCACTCGGTGCCTGACTACATGTGACCGAGCGAACCAACTGGCTGGATGAATCAACATGCTGTATCATAACATACTGAATGCGGAAGTTAAACTAACACATGCTGATATACTGAAAGTCTGAATGATACAAATCAAAGTACGAAAATAGTAATACAATTTCTGAAACGTATTTGTAGCAAATATAGCTTAACATGAAAAACATGAGACTCTATCTAACTGTTACTCTAGTCTATGAATCATCTATTGAAGTATTGAAAACACTAACTATCTATAAATACCATAAGGCTGTAAAGTAATGATAATGCCCCAAAAGAACAGGGGATCACCAAACAGCTAATAGAGAGTCCTAGCGCTCTAAATCGTCAACCTGTAAATCATTACCTGCATTATGATATGCAGGCCCCGGGCAAAAGCGACGCCAATACATTTGAATTGCACTGGTATGTAAAGCAACTGAAAGAAAGAATTATAAATGCTGAAACTGAAACTAAACTGATAACTGATAACTGAAAACTGAATTGAACAAAGGAAGTAAGGATATAAATACTCCCTCATCTAAATGATGAACAACCTGTTTATCTGAATATTAAACTGCAGCCTCAGGCGCAATATATATATATATATATATATATATATATATATATATATATATATATATATATATATATATATCTGTGTGTGTGTGTGTGTTTGTGTGTGTGTGTGTTTGTGTGTGTGTACACAACTACGGCCTCGGGCACAAGTATACGTATACATAACTACGACCTCGGTTCCAAAATGCATAAAGCATAAACTGCAGCCTCAGGCCCAAAGATGCATAAAACATAAATTGCGGCCTCAGGCCCAAAGATGCATAAAGCATAAGCCTCAAGCCTAAAGATGCATATAGGATTAATAGTGAAATACTGAATCACACTGAGTTACATGATACTGGAATATTGGATCACACTGAGTACATAATACTGGAATACTGAATCATACTGAGTTGCATAATACTGGAATACTTAATAGGACTAGAATAAGACATGTATTCTTGAACTGATTATGAACACTGAAACTTCAATTATTTATGACATGCTGAGTAAGCTATACTAAGACTTAGGGACATCAAACCCAAGTCTATATTAAATATGAACAGAGCTCAACGTTCAGAATAAAAGTCATGAACGAGTTATGAAGCTAGAGAATAGAAGTTCTACAACTATTCAAGGAACTAGGCTTAACTATATTTCTAAGGCAATCGATACGTCGTAAAAGAAACGTAGTGTAGGGAGAATAATTAACATTCCCAAACATAGAGAGTTAGCCTCACACACCTTAACTTCCTGCTCTTGAGCATAATACAACATTCGCCAACCCTTTCAACTTTAATCTATATCAATACAAGTCAAAGGGATTCCAAATTAGCAACAATAGTCATGTTTTGTTCACTTAGGCATTTTATCAAACACTTGGTGGCATAAAGCTTCATAGCCCTTATTAATGGTGTCTCTACACCCAATAACCCATTCTCTTGCTCCTAGATAAATTCTAAAGTCTCAAATAGTTATAATCAACATTATTCTTTATTACCCATAAGGTAATCAACACCCATAACCAATAATAACCAATCAACAACCCAAACCTATCACCGTTCATGATTTTCTATCAAATCCATCAACTCATATCTCATGAACTAGAGTCTATAATCATTAATTCAATGATAGAATCAATTAGAGGGTGAAGATATTACCTTTTTTGACGTTCAATCTTCTTGAATTCGAATTCTAGGGTTTCTTCTCTCAATAATGATGTCCCAATCGAATATCTAATGATATGGAGGGTTTACCCATGTTAATAAGGTTTTGTGGAATTGAAATTAACTTAGAATCACCATTGGAACTTACATTGGGTGGTGGAGGGACCCTTAAGGAGTTAGGTTTTTGAGAGCTTTCCTTTCTAGAGCAAGTTTTTATGTTTTGGGGCTGTGGGGGATGAAATAGGGCTAAAAAAATGACTTCCCAAGTCGGCCACCGCGTCCCAGTAGGCCTGACCATGGTCCCGACCGCGGTAAATAGCTGGAGCACTGCCTCACGACCGTGCGGTCAAACGCGGCCGAACGTGGTGGTTACGCATTATTCTGTAAGACGAGCATAACATTTTGCACAAAGCTCCGTTTGGGCTCCAAAATATATCGTTCGAAAGCTATTTCAAGGGCCTACAACTTTCATGATTTGAGTTTCCCAAATTCCTTACACATTTAAACTAAACTCTGCTGAAAGACAAACCTTTTACAAACTTAGTCGATTTTGTCAAATCTTATGCACCTCACTTTGCATCTTGATTTTGAAACAACTATTTTCACCCATACTCATCCTGATAGGACTTCATATGTCTAAAATATCAATTAATATCCATTTAACATATTCACATATTGTCCGAATGTATAGGGTATTACATTATCTCCCCCTTGGGATCATTCGCCCTCGAATGATTATCCTGATTGTAACTTCTGCTAACTCCAACCTTAAACGGGTCTGGTGGAAACATGAAAATTCATAAACACTTGCATACTAAACTAAATGAATACATGACTACTGAACTTTTGAGATAGTGAACTGAATGACCACCACACTGACTGAACATTGGTCTGGTATGGATATATAAATACTGAACTACATGGATATATGAATATTAAACTGGCACGAATATTCAAGTATTGAACTAACATCAATATCAGAGTACTAAGCTAGCATGAATGTCTAAGTATTGGACTAACATGAGCAGCTGAGTATTGAGCCGACATGAGTATTTGAGTACTTAACTGACATGAGTATCTGAGTACTGAACTGACATGAGTGTCTGAGTACTGAACTGACATGAGTATCTGAGTGCTGAACTGGCATGAGTATCTGAGTACTGAACTGACATGAGTATTTGAGTGTTGGAAACTTGAATATTATAACATGACACGTGAAATACTGGTTGTACCACTACTAACTTTGGTGGTAACTGCAACTCATAAGCTAATTGAGCGATCCTTCACAAGATTCTATATGGCCCAACATAGCAGGGACTATACTTCCCCTTCTTTACAAATCTCATAATGACTTTCACAGGCAAAACTTTTAGAAACAACCAATCATCAACTTGAAACTCTAGGTCTCTATGCCGCACATTCGAATAGGACTTTTTCCGGCCTGAGCCATCTTCAAACGGTCTTGAATCAACTTAACTTTCTCTATAGTCTGATAGACCAAATTTGATCCCATCAATTCCCTTTGACCAACTTTGGACCAACCAATTGGTGATCTACACCTTCGGCCATAAAAATCATACTTTCAAAATGAGCAAGATAATCCTATTATAAGGCCCATTTACCATCTCCACTCAAAATATGTGTATTCTGTGATAAAACACTCGACTTTCTGTTGCTCGACTTTCACATGCTGATAATTCGGATACTTGTCCATAAAGTTTACAATGTTCTTTTTAGGGTCGTTCCACCAATAAATCTCCTTAAGACCATGATACATATTTGTGGTACCTAAGTAAATAGAATACCTGAAATTATGGGCTTCTAGCATGATCTTCCCTCTTTAAGTCCATCTATGTCTGGAACACATAATTTGTCGTGGTACCTCAAAGCACTATCATCTCCCGCTTATTCCAAAGCTATAATTTTATGCCTGTGAATCCCCTCTTTCAGCTACAACAAGTAGGGATCATCAACTATTTCTCCTTCACTTCGCCTACAAAAAGGGGGGGGGGTGTGGATAAGTCATATTCTAGACAACAACTCTACTATCTTTGGAGTACGCAAATTGAACTCCTAGCTAGGCTAAGCGGTGAACTTCTTTCACCAGAGTTGTCTTATCTACCTCGATCATGATTTATACTTCCCACACTTGATTATCTTCTTAAGCACTTCCTAAAAACACTTATAGAATTGTTGTGAGCTAAGTCTATACTTCGAAGATTAGAGTCTCATGCGATGGCACTACCCTCGTGATACATAACTGAGCATGATTTTTTTATAGCTATTCTGTGATTACTTTAACAACAACAACAACAACAACCCAGTATAATCCCACAAGTGGTGTCTGGGGAGGGTAATATGTACGCAAACCTTACCCCTACCCCAAAGGGTAGAGAGGCTGTTTCGAGGAGACCCTCGGCTCAAAAAGCAATAGGAGATGATATATTAGTACCATAAAAAATGCGTATTAAAAATAACAACAATATATAAGAGATATGAAATATGAAATACATAATACGAAATACGAAATACGAAATAGATGGCTGGTCTGTGATTACTTTATCATCAATAATAACTAAGCTCGGTGATCATTCTACTCACTTTGTGTTTCTTACACATGCTAGACATAATCCATATGGTAATTATACAATTTTCCCTCATTACCGTACTAATTTTCTTTTTCATATCCCATGCTAACTATTCGAGCTTCAATTCTCCATCTGGACTTACTGATGGTTTTCACATCACCCCTTAGACCAAATATCTTGTACTTGTGGATCCTTCCTTTTTTTGTTTGGATTCTAAAAACTTTCTTTATCTTCTGCAACTCTTTGCACTTTACGTTAATGATGACTTATATCCCAACTTACCTCTGAGAAATCTTTATTACTAGGAAAAACTAAATTATTTAAATAAACAAAAAGCTTATGTCGTCATAACTATCATACATAATCGTAATAATTTAACTCTGCCCACACTGCTAATCTTGGGGAAACCCCTTTTCGATAACTCTTAAAGGGTATTCTACTATAGTTTGCTCTCTCACCACTAGCTGATTTTTTTCCACTACCACTGTACTTTGGGTGTAACTTAAACTCTTTGGGTTCTAACACATACACTCAGTATTTCAAACTGCCATCCACTCACTAGAGATAACCTGGCTAAGTGGATCAAATCTCACCTCTACTAGCTCTGCTAAAATTGCTAATTCACTGTATCTACTCAAAACTTACTTACTATCCTTTCACTAACCACCTGCTAGCATCATATTTTCTTCTTCTGCTTTGAATAACTAAAGTGAATCAAAAGGTTACTCCTAACATCCCCCATCATCTGATCATATTCTTTTGCCGCACACTATCATTCTTTTTTAACTATGTACATGGATCACACCTAGGGGAATTTCATTTATCTTAAACAAAATTAGAATATCTAACCCCAAACTTTCTATACACTTCAAAATCATATCAGATTATAAACATTCAGGGTAAACACCTAGTCATATAACTTAAGGGGAATTGTCATATCCTTTATCTCATAATAATAGCTGTTTCTTATAGCAATTCACTATCGTGGTACTTTCTAATTCTGATTTGAATAAATCTAAACAACTTAAAATCGCTCCATAAAATTTACTATTGGTTGCTCTTGGTTCCCATTGCATACATCATATCTGTCATTTGCATGAGTTGTACGAAATAACATCTTTGGTAATAACAAATGTTTCTGACTCCTAGGTATTTTACCCTTAGGCTCTTTTCTGTCCAAAACTATAGTGACCAATGTTAGGGTCTGACATCTGAACTATCATCATCTAACTTGTGGCTCCATTTCCAAGAATTAGAAATGAGATTATTTAATGAGGTAAAACACATATGAATACACTACCATACACAAACTTGTCCTTCAGAGTATACCATCATCAGATAAATCACTTCATGTACCGTTCGATGAGGCTTGGGTCTTAATCCAGACCTAAAATATGCGAATGTTTCTCTATAATCACTATTACTTACATTTTCTTTGAGAACTCATATGCATCACTGCATACTCACAAGTCACCTAGAATTTTGATACACTGAAAATTGGATATTTTGTAAACATATAAGTGAATACTGGCATACTGAATAACCATAAACTTGCTAATTGAAAGACTGTATAACTGGTAACTGAGTTAAACTGATAACCATAAAACATACTGACTGTTTTTGTATTTTCTGATAGGGTTATGCTCCAATATGTACTACTATCCATTGTATCCCACTTTTAACATCCTCTCAAGTCTCATATTTATCAACTTGTACTCCATAATTATACCCCAATGGGCAATTATCCTCTCTAGGACCATAGGTTTCTCATGCGCGTCGCTTGGGCATCCAATACGTTTGGAAATCGATAGGAAGAGAAGGTTACCTTTTGCTATAAGCTTCATGGCATGATCTAGAGTAGAAAGAAGTGAAACAATCCTGGATGTCTTGGTAGTTAACCATTTATATGAGTGGTTGGCACACACATGTAAAGGAAACTCCATTGGACAAAGCTTCATAGACTCCCTAGGACTCTTGAACCTAGTGCTCTGATACCAAGCTTTGTCACGCCCCAAACATGGGCCTAGATGTAACACGGCACATGATGCCTGACTACATGTGACTGAGCGAACCAACTGGCTAGCTGAATCAACATGTGGTATCATAACATACTGACTGCTGAAGATAAACTAACACATGTTGATATACTGAAAGTCTAAATGATACAAATCAAAGTACGGAAATACTAATACAATTTCAAAAACGTATTTGTAGCAAATATAGCTTAACATGAAAAACTTGAGACTCTATCTAACTATTACTCTAGTATATGAAGCCTCTATTGAAGTACTGGAAACACTAACTATCTATAAATACTGAAAGGTTGTAAAGTAATGATAATGCCCCGAAAGAACTAGGGATCACCAAACAGCTAATACGAGAGTCCTAGCACTCTGAATCGTCAACCTGTAAATCATTACATGCATTGTGAGATGCAGACTCTAGACAAAAGGGACGTCAGTACATTTGAATTGCACTGGTATATAAAGCAACTAAAAGAAAAAATTATAAATACTAAAACTGAAACTAAACTGATAATTGATAACTGAAATGATAACTATTTAAACTGAAACTGAAATGATAACTGATAACTGATAACTGAACTGAAAACTGGTAACTAAAATGATAAATGATAAATGATAAATGAACGAAACAAAGGAAGTAAGGATATGAAGTCTCCATCTTCTGAATGATGAACAACCTATTTATTTGAATATTAAACTGCGACCTCAGGCTTAATATATATATATATATATATATATATATATATATATATATATATATATATATATATATATATATATATGTATGTATGTATGTATGTATATGTATGTATGTGTGTGTGTGTGCGCACACAACTACAACCTTGGGCCCAAGCATACGTATACATAGCTGCGACCTCAAATCCAAAATGCATAAAGCATAAACTGTGGCCTCAGGCCCAAAGATGCATAAAGCATTAAGTGCGGCCTAAGGCCCAAAGATGCATAAAGCATTAACTGTGGCCTCAGGCCCAAATACAGGTGTTCGACATTCAGGGATTTAAAATTAGGAATCAAGAATCATATTGCAATACATAATAGTGAAATACTGAATCACGCTGAGTTACATGATACTGGAATACTGGATCACACTAAGTACATAATACTGGAAAATTGGATCATACTGAGTTATATAATACTAGATTACTGAATAGGACTAGAATTAGACATGTATTCTTGAACTGATTATGAACACTGAAACTTTAACTGTTTATGACATGCTAAGTAAGCTATACTGAGAGTTAGTGACATCAAATCCAAGTCTATATTGAATACGAACTGAGCTCACAACGTTCAGAATGAAAGTCATGAATGAGTTATGAAGCTAGAGAATAGAAGTTCTACAACTATTCAAGGAACTAGGCTTAACTATATTTCTGAGGCAATCAATACGTCGTAAAAGAAACGAAGTCTAAGGAGAATCATTAACATTCCCAAATATAGAGAGTTAGCCTCACATACCTTAACTTCCTGCTCTTGAGCATAATACAACATTCGCCAACCCTTTCAACTTTAATTTATATCAATACAAGTCAAAAGGATTCCAACTTAGCAACAATAGTCATGTTTTGGTCACTTAGCAATTTTATCAAACACTTGGTGGCATAAAGCTTTATAGCCCTTATTAATGGTGTCTCTACACCCAATAACTCATTCTCTTGCTCCTAGATAAATTCTAAAGTCTCAAATGGTTATAATCAACATTATTCTTTATCACCTACAAGGTAATCAACACCCATAACCAATAATAACCAATCAACAACCCAAACCTATCACCGTTCATGCTTTCTATCAAATCCATCAACTCATATCTCATGAACTAGAGTCTATTATCATTAATTCAATGATAGAATCAATTAGAGGGTGAAGATATTACCTTTTGGGTGTTCAATCTTCTTGAATTCGAGTTCTAGGGTTTCTTCTCTCAACAATGATGTCCCAATTGAATATCTAATGATATGGAGGGTTTACCCATGTTAATAAGGTATTGCGGAATTGACATTAACTTAGAATCACCATTAGAACTTCTAGAGCAACTTTTTATGTTTTGGGGCTGTGGGGGACGAAATAAGGCTAAAAACCGATTTCTCAAGTCGGCAACCGCGTCCTAGTAGGCCTGACCATGGTCACAACTGTGGTATATAGATGGAGCGCTGCCTCACGACCGTGGTCACGGTCAAACGCGGCCGAACGCAGTGGTTACACACTGTTCTGTAAGACGGGCATAACCTTTTGCACATAGCTTCGTTTGGGCTCCAAAATATATCGTTGGAAAGCTATTTCAAGGGTCTACAACTTTCATGCTTTGATTTTTCCCAAGTTCCTTACACATTTAAACTAAACCCTACTGGAAGACGGACCTTCTACAAACTTAGTCGATTTTGTCAAATCTTATGCACCTCACTTTCCATCTTGATTTTGAAACAACTATTTTCGCCCATTCTCATCCCGATAGGACTTCATATGTCTAAAATATCAAATTAATACACATTTAACATATCCACATCAAGTCCGAATGTACAAGGTGTTACATTATCTCCCCTTTGGGATCATTCATCCTCGAATGATTATCCTGATTGTAACTTCTTCTAACTCTAGCCTTAAAAGGGTCTGGTGGAAACATGAACTTTCATAAACACTTGCATACTAAACTGACATGAGTAACATGATTTGCTGAGTATTGAGCCGACATGAGTATTTGAGTACTGAACTGACATGAGTATTTGAGTACTGAACTGACATGAGTATCTGAGTACTAAACTGAAATGAGTATTTGAGTACTGGAAACTTGAAAGTTATAACATGACACGTGAAATAATGGTTGTACCACTGCTAACTTTGGTGGTAACTCCAACGCATAAGCTAATTGACCGATCCTTTACAAGATTCTATATGGCCCAATATAGCAGGGACTATGCTTCCCCTTCTTTTAAAATCTCATAATGCCTTTCAGAGGCAAAACTTTCAGAAACAACCAGTCATTAACTTGAAACTCTAGGTCTCTATGTCGCACATTCGAATAGGACTTTTGGCGTCTTGAGTTGTCTTCAAATGCTCTTGAATCAACTTAACTTTCTCTATAGTCTAATAGACCAAATTTGGTACCATCAACTCCCTTTCACCAACTTTGGACCAACCAATTGGTGATCTACTCCTTCGGCCATAAAAGTCATGCTTTCAAAATGAGCAAGATAATCATATTATAAGGCCCATATTTACCATATCCACTCAAAATATGTGTATTTTGTGATAAAACACTCGGTATTCTGCTGCTCGACTTTCACTTACTGATAATTTGGATACTTGTCAATAAAGTCTGCAATGTTCTTTTTAGGGTCGTTCCACCAATAAATCTCCTTAAGACCATGATACATATTTGTGGTACCTAAGTAAATAGAATACCTGAAATTATGGGCTTCTAGCATGATCTTCCTTCTTTAAGTCCATCTTCTGGGACACACAATCTGTCGTGGTACCTCAAAGCATTATCATCTCCTCCTTATTCCAAAGCTATCATTTTATACATGTGAATCCCCTCTTTCAGCTACAACAAGTAGGGATCATCAACTATTTCTCCTTCACTTCGCCTACTAAGGGGGGGGGGGGACAAGTCATATTCTAGACAACAACTCTACTATCTTTGGAGTACGCAAATTGAACTCCTAGCTAGGCTAAGCGGTGAACTTCTTTCACCGGTGTTGTCTTATCTACCTCGATCATGAGTTATATTTCACACACTTGATTCTTAAGCACTTCCTGAAAACACTTATAGAATTGTTGTGAGATAAGTCTATACTTCGAAGATTAGAGTCTCATGCGATGGCACTACCCTCGTGATACATAACTGAGCATGAATTTTTTATATCTTTTCTGTGATCACTTTATCATCAATAACTAAGCTCGGTGATCATTCTACTCACTTTGTGTTTCTTACACATGCAAGACATAATCCATGTGGTAATTATACAATTTTGCCTCATTACCAAACTGATTTTCTTTTTCATATCCCATGCTAACTATTCGAGCTTCAATTCTCCATCTGGACTTACTTATGGTTTTCACATCACCCCTTAGACCAAATGTCTTGTACTTGCGGGTCCTTCTTTTTTTTTTGTTGGGATTCTAACAACTTTCTTTATCTTCTGCAACTCTTTGCACTTTACATTAATGATGACTCATCTCCCAACTTACCTCTGAGAAATCATTTATACTAGGAAAAACTAAATTATTTACATAAATGAAAAGCTTATGTCTTCATAACTATCATACATAATCGTAATAATTTAACTCTGCCCACACTGCTAATCTTGGAGAAACCCCTTTTCGATAACTCTTAAAGGGTATTTTCCTATAGTTTGCTCTCTCATTGCTAGCTGATTTTTTTCCACTGCCATTGTACTTCGGGTTTAACTTAAACTCTTTGGGTTCTAACACATGCATTAGGTATTTCAAACTACCATCCACTCACTAAAGATAACCTGGCTAAGTGGATCAAATCTTACCTATACAAGCTCTGCTAAAATTGCTAATTCATTGTATCTACTCAAAACTTACTTACTATAATTTCACTAACCACCTGCTAGTGTTGATACCCAATATTTTCTTATATATATTTTTAATATGCAAAATAACTTCAAAATAGCATATAAATGCATACATAAGCATGTCCAAATGTTCTATTATTTTTCCATAATTGTTTAAAGGTTTAAATCGATTTATTTTTCCTTTTTTATCCATAAAATCTCAATAATTATTTCTAAACTTAGTATTTTGATGATTCATTTATGGGATTTTTATATTTATGCTAAAATATGTCTAAAATAATTTTTAGGTATTTTTACAATTTTATTTAGTATTTTTAAGGCTAAATTACACATAATTGCAATATTAGCCATTTTAATGTTTAATTGTGTCTTATATTCATAAAATTGAGGCTTATATTTTTAAATTGTAAATTATGTGTTATAAATCATTTTAGCCCTTTTAATTTATTTTTCAAAAACCTTTTACTATTTTTATAATTTTAAAAGGGAAAAATTGGCTATTTAAATAACAACCCATTTGTATTTAAATTTTAGCCTAAATTGAAACCCAATTCCCAGACCAATTCTGAATTAAACCCGACCCTAGCCCAATTTTAAACCCAACGCAAGCCTGGATCCCTACCTACCCGTTTAATCCAGGCCGTTGATCATTCAGATCAACGGCCACCACTTCACCTACCTAAACTAAACCTAAACGACCCTTACCCTAATTCATTTCTCACTACCCACCGCCCTTAAATCCCTCTCCTCTCAATTCTCTCTGCAGCCTCACATAAACCCTAGCCACCGCCATCCAATTCCGCCCTAATTCCTTTCAATCCCTACCTAATCCATGGACTCCCATGGTTGTTTGAAAGGTATACCAGCCTCCTACATCTGTTGGTGGTCTGTTTGTGTGATTTCATGGACAGAGCTCGAAGAGATCTGGTTCAGTCCTTGCTCAACCTCTATCTCTGGTCTTTTTCCTGCCATCCATGGTCGTTCAAGTCAGATCCTTGACTTTTCCGGCTAGATCGGTAACTTTCCAAAGACTTTCTCACTTTTCTAGGTTCTCTGAAACCCTGATCGTTAAGAGCTTTCAATTTTCTTTCAGATCTACCTTAGATCTGTGTATGCTATTGACCTCTCAAATGTTTTCCTTTAAAATTTTCGATTTTTCAAAACAACTCTTCGTCTTCAACAGTTAGAGTTTCTCTTAACCTCTTTTAAAAGATCTCTTCTTTGATTTTTGGTGTTGTTTCATGATTTTTACTTTGTTCAAATGATTTATTTACACTTTTTCTTCTACATGATTCAGCATGTTAAAAACCCTAAATAGTTTGGTTATGTCCGGGTTCTAAAACTGTCCTTGTCTATTTTGAGCACATACCTCTTCGATTGAGTTCTTTGTGTTTGAATCCTTTTTCCTTGTTTGACTTATCTAATTCTGAGTTCTTACCATTTTTTAAACTCGACTATTGTCGAAACCATAATTTCTTAAAAGGATTTTTCCTCACTTATTACTGTGAGTTTGAAGGTCTTTACTTGTTTCTGACTTTCTTACCAGTTAGTTTGGTTCTCTACACTGTGGTTCTGTGTGACTACTTGACTTTGTTGACTACTATGCTTTGAGTAGGTTTCAAATCCTAGCCTACTCATGCTACTACTGTATGTTTGTGTTGCTTCTTTTGTAAATATGTTGGACCCTGCATGTCTAACACGCATGTTCATTCCTTGCTATTTATATGTCAAGATGCAGAATCATGATTCTTTCTTGATTGATCTTGATTTCCTCAATGTTACGACTGATTGCAAAAGGTTCCCTTGTAAACCCTAATTTTTATTCATTTTGTTTAAATTGATTGATTCCCTTCCTTCAATTACTATGATAATTTTTATCTTGAATCCTTTCCCAAAATTAAGTATTTTTGTACTTAGACTCAAATATTTACCTTATACTTTTACCAACCCCCTTATATGGAAAGAATGAGGCTGTCTCAAACTGATTTCTTTCTTTAATTAACCTTGTTAGTATCCGTTCAAGCTGTGATTCCCTGATTAAAGGGAAGTACTTGTATTGATTGATTCTGATTGTGATTATTTCCATGTTTGTGTTAAAACCTTACTTGTTACCTTATTCTTACCCTCTCTTCTTTAAACACACGAACAACTGAGTTCAAAACACACTTACACTCAAAACTCTCTATTTATCTATTACTACTTGTGCTATTGCTTTGTCCAGCTGGCTAAAAGCCAAGGCTAGATTGTGGAATCCTGCTTACTTTACCTTTCTGCACCTTGTTTTCTCTACTGGTATGTCCTAGTTAATTTTTCAAGCATCAACAACAACATGCTTCTTTAGTTGTTTCAGTTCCCCTTATTTTTGTCTACTCCTATTTATGGTTCTGCAGTCAAGTTAAATTATTAGCATGTTGTAATATGTTCCCTTCCCCCTTAGATTAATGCTTCCCCTATGTGTGTTTTGAAGCATACTCTGTCAGTCACTTGTTGTGTACTTGTTGTCTTGTGAATCCCAAACCCCCATATCCCCTCTATGTGTTTGTGTTCTTATGGCTGGTTTGTGACCATGCCAGTATTAGTTATTGATGTGCATGTCCAAACCAAACCCCTGCTGGAGTCATGTGCTTACAGACTGTGCATCCCCAAGTCCCTTGACCTATTTGTATGACTACTGAGTTTTGAGTTCCATTTACTATTATTGATTTCAAACACTTCTATTACTGATTGCTTTCAAAATGAACCATCTGTCCAGCTTTTCGAACAAATCCCTTTCAACATGTGTTCTGCACCTTCACCATACTCTTAGAATCTAGGTTCTGCCCCTCTTGTGTGAGCCTTGCCTTGGGACCCTTGAGCTCCCTCTGAACTTGGACACATAAGAGTTGGACCTTCCATACTGCACGCATTCTATTTGGTTATGCAAATCTGGGTGTGAGCACTGCCCGGGATCATTTGAGGTCCTTTGCGAACTCTGACACACCCAGATATGAGAAAGGCTTTGAAATGACATTGGCACTTGAGGTGGTTTATTCCATAACTCAGAGAGGAAGTCACATTCATGCTTCCTATGGACTTCTTATGTATTTCAATCATTTGGTGTGTAATAATTTGTAAACAAATATTGGGGTTGGCTAGTGAAAAAGGGATGGGTTGATTATGCATGCTTTAGCTAGCAGAAGGGCAGATAACATGTCTATAAGATCTATTTCGATTCAAACGTGTTTGTTAGATAATATGCCTATAGGATCTGCTTTAGTTTAATAAATTCTGCATGTTTCACTTTCACACAATTAGATACCATGTCTATAAGATCAAAATTAGCTTTTAATAATTAGATACCATGCCTATAGGATTTAAAATATGTTGTAATAGAAATCATACCTATGGGATCTGAAACCAGTTTAGTTAAAAACCAGTTTGACTCGTACCTCTCTGTTCTGAATCAGATTGAATAACCTACTTTGTCATGTTAATCAATATCACTAGAAAGCATGCCTATAGGGTCCAAATCGCCTGCTTAAAATTTGTTTACTGCTTTATTGCATCCCTAATCAGTAATAGATATCATGCCCATAAGACATCACTATCACACGCCTAGGCAAACCTTAGGTAATAATTCGAATGAAATTGAAACTCCCTTTGTTTAAATAGCAACTACTACAACCAGTAGGCAGGCCCGATTCAGACTTCTTATCTGAGTTATGTAATAAATTTGGTTCTGCTTCAATAACTCGAACACCCTGCTTTATTATTTTAAATTCAGACCTTAACTGTGTTTAAGTCGTGCTATTTATATGCATTATTTGCAGAGGTATACATGAGCCTTCTAATTATTTACATGTTTCCCTTTTAAATGCAGTCCTACGTGTTTTGTATGTCGCCTTAGCTTTTTTACCTTTAAACCCAAGAGTCAGCCCAAAACCTCCCCTTTATAGGAATAGTAGTCCTAAATTCCTCCAGGACTTATAGGAATGGGACGGGTAACAACACGCAATAGAGATCGAGACCAATCCTCGCTTTAATACCTTAACAGGGTGGGAAGTGTAGATATGGATATGATGACTGGTGCGCTAATACCACGTGTATCCTCTCTTCGGAGGAGTGTCATATCGGCTATTGCATTAAGGTGATTCATATTACAATTAAACCTAGGACCCCTTTTATATTCGCAAGCATGTTTAGATTGTAACTATTTTCAAAACCTTTTTTTTAATCGTTTTCCAAATGTTTGTGTATTTAAACTTAAATCCCCTATTACTTGAGCCTTTATTTGTTTACTAACTAATTGCACAAATTCACAAAAACTATCTGGCCGGGAACCACACTAGTGGATCTTGAAGGGTGCCTAACACATTCTCCTTAGGATAATTTCAAGCCCTTACCCAATCTCTGGTTATTAAACATAGTTGTAGTTAAATCTTATAGGTGCCCTAACGCACCTTTAAATCTTTAGGTGGTGACTCTTCACATACCTAATTCCCAAAAGGAAATGAGTCATTACGCCCCATGAATGTCGAAACCCGGACTCCTCTCCGACGGAAGGGAAAAAGGGGGGCGCGACAGCTAGCATCATATTTTGTTCTCCTGCTTTGAATAACTAAAGTGAAGCATAAGGTTACTCCTAACTTCCCCCATCATCTGATCATATTCTTTTGCCGCACACTATCATTCTTTTTTAACTATGTACATGGATCACACCTAGGGGAATTTCATTTGTCTTAAACAAAATTAGAATATCTAACCCCAAACTTTCTATACACTTCAAAATCATATCAGATTATAAACATTCAGGGTAAACACTTAGTCATATAACTTAAGGGGAATTGTCATATCCTTTATCTCACAATAATAGCTGCTTCTTATAGCAATTCACTATCGTGGTACTTTCTAATTCTGATTTGAATAAATCTAAACAACTTAAAATCGCTCCATAAAATTTACTATTGGTTGCTCTTGGTTCCCATTGCATACATCATATTTGTCATTTGCATGAGTTGTACGAAATAACATCTTTGGTAATAACAAATGTTTCTGACTCCTAGGTATTTTACCCTTAGGCTCTTTTCTGTCCAAAACTATAGTGACCAATGTTAGGGTCTGACATCTGAACTATCATCATCTAACTTGTGGCTCCATTTCCAAGAATTAGAAATGAGATTATTTAATGAGATAAAACACATATGAATACACTACCATACACAAACTTGTCCTTCAGAGTATACCATCATCAGATAAATCACTTCATGTACTGTCCGATGAGTCTTGGGTCTTAATACAGACCTAAAATATGCGAAGGTTTCTCTATAATCACTGTTACTTAGATTTTCTTTGAGAACCCATATGCATCACTGCATACTCACAAGTCACCTAGAATTTTGATACACTGAAAATTGGATATTTGGTAAACATATAACTAAATACTGGCGTACTGAATAACCATAAACTTGCTAACTGAAAGATTGTATAACTGGTAACTGAGTTAAACTGATAACCATAAAACATACTGACTACTTTTGTATTTTCTGATTAGGTTATGCTCCAATCTGTACTACTATCCATTGCATCCCACTTTTAACATCCTCTCAAGTCTCATATTTACCAACCTGTACTCCATAATTATACCCAATGGGAAATTATCCTCTCTAGGACCTTAGGTTTCTCCTACGCGTCGCTTGGGCATCCAATACGTTTGGAATTCGATAGGAAGAGAAGGTTACCTTTTGCTATAAGCTTTATGGCACAATCTAGAGTAGAAAGAAGTGAGACAATCCTGGATGTCTTGATAGTTAACCGTTTATATGAGTGGTCGGCACACGCATATAAAGGAAAATCCACTGGACACAACTTCATAGACTCCCTAGGACTCTTGAACCTAGTACTCTGATACCATGCTTTGTCACGCCCCGAACTTGGGCCTAGACGTAACACGACACTCAGTGCCTGACTACGTGTGACCGAACGAACCAACTGGCTGGCTGAATCAACATGTGGTATCATAATACACTGAATGCGGAAGATAAACTAACACATGCTAATATACTGAATGTCTGAATATTACAAATCATAGTACGGAAATACTAATACAATTTCTGAAACGTATTTGTAGCAAATATAGCTTAACATGAAAAACTTGAGACTCTGTCTAATTGTTACTCTAGTCTATGAAGCCTCTATTGAAGTACTTAAAACACTAACTATTTGCAAATATTGAAAGGCTACAAAGTAATGATAATGCCCCGAAAGAACTGGGGATCACCAAATAGCTGATATGAGAGTCCTAACGTTCTGAATCGTCAACCTGTAAATCATTACCTGTATTGTGAGATGCAGGCCCTGGGCAAAAGGGACATCAGTACATTTGAATTGCACTGGTATGTAAAGCAACTGAAAGAAAGAATTATAAATGCTGAAACTGAAACTAAACTGAAAACTGAGAATTGATAATTGATAACTGAAATGATAACTATTGAAACTTAAACTGAAATGATAACTGATAACTGAACTAATAACTGGTAATTAAAATGATAACTGATAACTGAATTGAACAAAGGAAGTAAGGATATGAATACTCCCTCTTCTAAATGATGAACAACCTGTTTATCTGAATATTAAACTGCGGCCTCAGGCACATATATATATATATATATATATATATATATATATATATATATATATATATATATATATATATATATATATATATATATATATATATATGTGTGTGTGTGTGTGTGTGTGTGTGTGTGTGTGTAACTGCGGCCTCGGGCCTAAGTTTACGTATACATAACTGCGACCTCAGGTCCAAAATACATAAAGCATAAACTGCGGCCTCAGGCCCAAAGATGCATAAAGCATAACTGTGGCCTCAGGCCCAAAGATGCATAAAACATTAATTGCGGCCTCAGGCCCAAAGATGCATAAAGCATTAACTGTAGCCTCTGGCCCAAATACAGGTGTTCGACATTCAGGGATTTAAAATTAGGAATTGAGAATCCAATACATAATAGTGAAATACCGAATCACGTTGAGTTACATGATACTGGAATACTAGATCACACAAAGTACATAATACTGGAGTACTGAGTTACATAATACTGGAATACTGAATAGGACTTGAATGAGACATGTATTCTTGAACTGATTATGAACACTAAAACTTCAACTGCTTATGACATACGGAGTAAGCTATACTGAGACTTAGGGACATCAAACCCAAGTCTATATTGAATACGAACTGAGCTCACAACGTTCAGAATGAAAGTCATGAATGGGTTATGAAGCTAGAGAATAGAAGTTCTACAACTATTCAAGGAACTAGGCTTAACTATATTTCTGAGGCAATCGATACGTCGTAAAAGAAATGTAGTGTAGGGAGAATCATTAACATTCCCAAACATAGAGAGTTAGCCTCACATACCTTAACTTCCTGCTCTTGAGCATAATACAACATTCGTCAACCCTTTCAACTTTAATCTATATCAATACAAGTCAAAGGTATTCCAAATTAGCAACAATAGTCATGTTTTGGTAACTTAGGCATTTTATCAAACATTTGGTGACATAAAGCTTCATAGCCCTTATTAATGATGTCTCTACACCCAATAACCCATTCTCTTGCTCCAAGATAAATTCTAAAGTCTCAAATGGTTATAATCAACATTATTCTTTATCACCCACAAGGTAATCAACACCTATAACCAATAATAACCAATCAACAACCCAAACCTATCACTGTTCACGCTTTTCTATCAAACCCATCAACTCATATCTCATGAACTTGATTCTTTAATCATTAATTCAATGATAGAATCAATTAGAGGGTGAAGATATTACCTTTTTGACGTTCGATCTTCTTGAATTCGAGTTCTAGGGTTTCTTCTCTCAACAATGATGTCCCAATCGAATATCTAATGATATGGAGGGTTTATCCATGTTAATAAGGTGTTGGGGAATTGAAATTAACTTAGAATCACCATTAGAACTTACCTTGGGTGGTGGAGGGACCCTTAAGGAGTTAGGTTTTTGAGAGTTTTCCTTTCTAGAGCAAGTTTTTATGTTTTGGGCATGTGGGGGATGAAATAGGGCTAAAATAAATAACTTCCCAAGTCGGCCACCGCGTCCCAGTAGACCTGACCGCGGTCCCGACCGTGGTAAATAGCTAGAGCACTGCCTGATGACTGTGTTCGCGGTCAAACGTGGCCGAACGAGGTGGTTACGCATTGTTCTGTAAGACGGGCATAACTTTTTTCATAGAGCTCCGTTTGAGCTCCACAATATATCGTTGGAAAGTTATTTCAAGGGCCTGCAACTATCATGCTTTAAGTTTTCCCAAATTCCTTACACATTTAAACTAAACCCTGCTGAAAGACGGATCTTCTGCAAACTTAGTCGATTTTGTCAAATCTTATTCACCTCACTTTCCATCTTGATTTTGAAACAACTATTTTCACCCATACTCATCTCGATAGGACTTCATTGTCTAAAATATCAAATTAATACACATTTAACATATCCACATCTAGTCCAAATGTACAGGGTGTTACAATAATACTAAGAGTGAATGTCCATGTATTATGAAGCTACTTGGGAGCAAGTTAGTTAGTCATAAACTAGTCTAGTTACTTAGTCACCAAGATTGGTTACTTGGCCACCAAGACTACTTACTTGGTCACCAAGCAACTATATTATAAATAGGATACTTCTCTACTCATTTGTATAAGATCATCAAGAAAAGATATAATATTATCTCTCTCTAAATTTCTCTTGTGTTACTTTACTTCATATTATTCCATAACATTTAGTTTATAAATCTCTCTTTAACTCAAAACATAATTAGTCCTTTGACAAAAATATATAAGAGCGGATAAATATGCAAAATATAAATATAAATTATATCTGCATGACTAGATCTCCTCACGGTGTCACTGGAACCTCTATTGACTTAAACGAATAAAATAATATCTCAAGACATGAACCCACATATATAAAAAAAATAGGTCTCACCAAGTATAATAGAGAATGAATGAGACACCTAGCTCGTACTGTCAACTCCAATGCTACATTATCTGAAACATCAAGTAAGTTTCCCCGCACAGGAGTCTGAGTAAAATTTCTATGAAATTATACCACGTAAGTATTATTGACCCCTTCCGATAAGGTTGAAACAATACTTTCGAGCTACATAAAATAAATGAAGTACAATAAGGATGACATTTCAAAAAAGTAATAAGCATTAGAAGTATTTTCATGAAATCTCTATAGCATTTTTAAAATTTTAAATTATTTCTAAAAACTGAATACATTTTGATAAACTATAACCATTTGGATAAATTTTAAATCTTTCGATGGGGAGTTCCAATAGTTATAACCATAACAATAATCAATGATTGTATGTTGATCATCCCCTGGTCAACCTAGGTGTCCCATGGATATTGATGATAGTAACCATCGCTTGGTCACGAGGCCGCCTCACCCATTGCTATGGGATTTTACGATGGTGCTAGCACGGTAAAGTGTCTCTATGAACAATATATGGCACGCATAAGCAATAATAACTATGGTTCTTCCAAGATATTTTCTTCAAATCATATGACCGTAAGTCCTATAAATATTTTTGATGATTGGCTCTTAAGGCCGATAGCTCAATTCTATACTTTGAAATCGACAAAGTTCTTTTGGATTCAATAAATTGATAACTTTTGAAAATATTTCGATAAATTAAAAACCAAAAGATAATGAGTTTCAACATTTGCTATAACCATTTGATCCAAGAAAACAGAAAACATATGGCTTAAAGTGATATCATTCAATAAAAGTCATAAAATGACAAACAATACAAGTTATGACCATCCGATACTACAAGATATAATGTTAAAAATATGGATAGTATAGTAAGGTATCACTCCAACGAATCCAACCCAACAATTAAATAAACATTAGCAAACTCTAGAATTTTTGAAATTCGTCAATAAATTCTTAAGGGAAGTTACATCTTAAATTACCCGGTCTTAGCTTTTCGAACTACTCCAAACTTTTCCAACAAGCTCAACTTGTTCAATGATAGCAATCTACAATATTTACATCTGAACTTTATCAACTCATGTTCAAAGAGTTTAGCATAACTCATTTTCGGGCTCACAATCTGTCACGACCCAAAATTCGATTAGTCGTGATGACACCTAACCCAACTTGTTAGGTAAGTCAATTAACAATTACTCATTTTCAATAAAATTAATAAAATAATTAAATGGAAGAAATTATCTTAAACTTATACATTCGCGGACTCGCATCTGCACCCATTTTTTCGCATATGCGGAAACACCAAAACCAGAAATCTTTAGCAATGCAACATGAAATGAAAATGATCTGAACCTCGTCCGAAACTCACCCGAGCCCCTCGGGACCCCCTCCAAATATACCGAAAAGTACCATAACATAACACGGATCTATTCGAGGCCTCAAAACACATATAACAACTTCGAAACAATAAATCACACCTCACTTCAAAATCGATGAACTTGAAACTTCCAACTTCCACAATCGATGTCGAAACCTATCAAATCACGTCCGATTGACCTCAAATTTTGCACACAAGTCACATTTAACATCACGCACCTGTTCCAACTTCCGAACTGACATGAGTATTTGAGTGTTGGAAACTTGAATATTATAACATGACACGTGAAATACTGGTTGTACCACTACTAACTTTGGTGGTAACTGCAACTCATAAGCTAATTGAGCGATCCTTCACAAGATTCTATATGGCCCAACATAGCAGGGACTATACTTCCCCTTCTTTACAAATCTCATAATGACTTTCACAGGCAAAACTTTTAGAAACAACCAATCATCAACTTGAAACTCTAGGTCTCTATGCCGCACATTCGAATAGGACTTTTTCCGGCCTGAGCCATCTTCAAACGGTCTTGAATCAACTTAACTTTCTCTATAGTCTGATAGACCAAATTTGATCCCATCAATTCCCTTTGACCAACTTTGGACCAACCAATTGGTGATCTACACCTTCGGCCATAAAAATCATACTTTCAAAATGAGCAAGATAATCCTATTATAAGGCCCATTTACCATCTCCACTCAAAATATGTGTATTCTGTGATAAAACACTCGACTTTCTGTTGCTCGACTTTCACATGCTGATAATTCGGATACTTGTCCATAAAGTTTACAATGTTCTTTTTAGGGTCGTTCCACCAATAAATCTCCTTAAGACCATGATACATATTTGTGGTACCTAAGTAAATAGAATACCTGAAATTATGGGCTTCTAGCATGATCTTCCCTCTTTAAGTCCATCTATGTCTGGAACACATAATTTGTCGTGGTACCTCAAAGCACTATCATCTCCCGCTTATTCCAAAGCTATAATTTTATGCCTGTGAATCCCCTCTTTCAGCTACAACAAGTAGGGATCATCAACTATTTCTCCTTCACTTCGCCTACAAAGGGGGGGGGGTGTGGATAAGTCATATTCTAGACAACAACTCTACTATCTTTGGAGTACGCAAATTGAACTCCTAGCTAGGCTAAGCGGTGAACTTCTTTCACCAGAGTTGTCTTATCTACCTCGATCATGATTTATACTTCCCACACTTGATTATCTTCTTAAGCACTTCCTAAAAACACTTATAGAATTGTTGTGAGCTAAGTCTATACTTCGAAGATTAGAGTCTCATGCGATGGCACTACCCTCGTGATACATAACTGAGCATGATTTTTTTATAGCTATTCTGTGATTACTTTAACAACAACAACAACAACAACAACAACCCAGTATAATCCCACAAGTGGTGTCTGGGGAGGGTAATATGTACGCAAACCTTACCCCTACCCCAAAGGGTAGAGAGGCTGTTTCGAGGAGACCCTCGGCTCAAAAAGCAATAGGAGATGATATATTAGTACCATAAAAAATGCGTATTAAAAATAACAACAATATATAAGAGATATGAAATATGAAATACAGAATACGAAATACGAAATACGAAATAGATGGCTGGTCTGTGATTACTTTATCATCAATAATAACTAAGCTCGGTGATCATTCTACTCACTTTGTGTTTCTTACACATGCTAGACATAATCCATATGGTAATTATACAATTTTCCCTCATTACCGTACTAATTTTCTTTTTCATATCCCATGCTAACTATTCGAGCTTCAATTCTCCATCTGGACTTACTGATGGTTTTCACATCACCCCTTAGACCAAATATCTTGTACTTGTGGATCCTTCCTTTTTTTGTTTGGATTCTAAAAACTTTCTTTATCTTCTGCAACTCTTTGCACTTTACGTTAATGATGACTTATATCCCAACTTACCTCTGAGAAATCTTTATTACTAGGAAAAACTAAATTATTTAAATAAACAAAAAGCTTATGTCGTCATAACTATCATACATAATCGTAATAATTTAACTCTGCCCACACTGCTAATCTTGGGGAAACCCCTTTTCGATAACTCTTAAAGGGTATTCTACTATAGTTTGCTCTCTCACCACTAGCTGATTTTTTTCCACTACCACTGTACTTTGGGTGTAACTTAAACTCTTTGGGTTCTAACACATACACTCAGTATTTCAAACTGCCATCCACTCACTAGAGATAACCTGGCTAAGTGGATCAAATCTCACCTCTACTAGCTCTGCTAAAATTGCTAATTCACTGTATCTACTCAAAACTTACTTACTATCCTTTCACTAACCACCTGCTAGCATCATATTTTCTTCTTCTGCTTTGAATAACTAAAGTGAATCAAAAGGTTACTCCTAACATCCCCCATCATCTGATCATATTCTTTTGCCGCACACTATCATTCTTTTTTAACTATGTACATGGATCACACCTAGGGGAATTTCATTTATCTTAAACAAAATTAGAATATCTAACCCCAAACTTTCTATACACTTCAAAATCATATCAGATTATAAACATTCAGGGTAAACACCTAGTCATATAACTTAAGGGGAATTGTCATATCCTTTATCTCATAATAATATCTGTTTCTTATAGCAATTCACTATCGTGGTACTTTCTAATTTTGATTTGAATAAATCTAAACAACTTAAAATCGCTCCATAAAATTTACTATTGGTTGCTCTTGGTTCCCATTGCATACATCATATCTGTCATTTGCATGAGTTGTACGAAATAACATCTTTGGTAATAACAAATGTTTCTGACTCCTAGGTATTTTACCCTTAGGCTCTTTTCTGTCCAAAACTATAGTGACCAATGTTAGGGTCTGACATCTGAACTATCATCATCTAACTTGTGGCTCCATTTCCAAGAATTAGAAATGAGATTATTTAATGAGGTAAAACACATATGAATACACTACCATACACAAACTTGTCCTTCAGAGTATACCATCATCAGATAAATCACTTCATGTACCGTTCGATGAGGCTTGGGTCTTAATCCAGACCTAAAATATGCGAATGTTTCTCTATAATCACTATTACTTACATTTTCTTTGAGAACTCATATGCATCACTGCATACTCACAAGTCACCTAGAATTTTGATACACTGAAAATTGGATATTTTGTAAACATATAAGTGAATACTGGCATACTGAATAACCATAAACTTGCTAATTGAAAGACTGTATAACTGGTAACTGAGTTAAACTGATAACCATAAAACATACTGACTGTTTTTGTATTTTCTGATAGGGTTATGCTCCAATATGTACTACTATCCATTGTATCCCACTTTTAACATCCTCTCAAGTCTCATATTTATCAACTTGTACTCCATAATTATACCCCAATGGGCAATTATCCTCTCTAGGACCATAGGTTTCTCATGCGCGTCGCTTGGGCATCCAATACGTTTGGAAATCGATAGGAAGAGAAGGTTACCTTTTGCTATAAGCTTCATGGCATGATCTAGAGTAGAAAGAAGTGAAACAATCCTGGATGTCTTGGTAGTTAACCATTTATATGAGTGGTTGGCACACACATGTAAAGGAAACTCCATTGGACAAAGCTTCATAGACTCCCTAGGACTCTTGAACCTAGTGCTCTGATACCAAGCTTTGTCACGCCCCAAACATGGGCCTAGATGTAACACGGCACATGATGCCTGACTACATGTGACTGAGCGAACCAACTGGCTAGCTGAATCAACATGTGGTATCATAACATACTGACTGCTGAAGATAAACTAACACATGTTGATATACTGAAAGTCTAAATGATACAAATCAAAGTACGGAAATACTAATACAATTTCAAAAACGTATTTGTAGCAAATATAGCTTAACATGAAAAACTTGAGACTCTATCTAACTATTACTCTAGTATATGAAGCCTCTATTGAAGTACCGGAAACACTAACTATCTATAAATACTGAAAGGCTGTAAAGTAATGATAATGCCCCGAAAGAACTAGGGATCACCAAACAGCTAATACGAGAGTCCTAGCACTCTGAATCGTCAACCTGTAAATCATTACATGCATTGTGAGATGCAGACTCTAGACAAAAGGGACGTCAGTACATTTGAATTGCACTGGTATATAAAGCAACTAAAAGAAAAAATTATAAATACTAAAACTGAAACTAAACTGATAATTGATAACTGAAATGATAACTATTTAAACTGAAACTGAAATGATAACTGATAACTGATAACTGAACTGAAAACTGGTAACTAAAATGATAAATGATAAATGATAAATGAACGAAACAAAGGAAGTAAGGATATGAAGTCTCCATCTTCTGAATGATGAACAACCTATTTATTTGAATATTAAACTGCGACCTCAGCCCCAATATATATATATATATATATATATATATGTATGTATGTATATATATATATATATATATATATATATATATATGTATGTATGTATGTATGCGTGTATGTATGTATGTGTGTGTGTGTGCGCACACAACTACAACCTTGGGCCCAAGCATACGTATACATAGCTGCGACCTCAAATCCAAAATGCATAAAGCATAAACTGTGGCCTCAGGCCCAAAGATGCATAAAGCATTAAGTGCGGCCTAAGGCCCAAAGATGCATAAAGCATTAACTGTGGCCTCAGGCCCAAATACAGGTGTTCGACATTCAGGGATTTAAAATTAGGAATCAAGAATCATATTGCAATACATAATAGTGAAATACTGAATCACGCTGAGTTACATGATACTGGAATACTGGATCACACTAAGTACATAATACTGGAAAATTGGATCATACTGAGTTATATAATACTAGATTACTGAATAGGACTAGAATTAGACATGTATTCTTGAACTGATTATGAACACTGAAACTTTAACTGTTTATGACATGCTAAGTAAGCTATACTGAGAGTTAGTGACATCAAATCCAAGTCTATATTGAATACGAACTGAGCTCACAACGTTCAGAATGAAAGTCATGAATGAGTTATGAAGCTAGAGAATAGAAGTTCTACAACTATTCAAGGAACTAGGCTTAACTATATTTCTGAGGCAATCAATACGTCGTAAAAGAAACGAAGTCTAAGGAGAATCATTAACATTCCCAAATATAGAGAGTTAGCCTCACATACCTTAACTTCCTGCTCTTGAGCATAATACAACATTCGCCAACCCTTTCAACTTTAATTTATATCAATACAAGTCAAAAGGATTCCAACTTAGCAACAATAGTCATGTTTTGGTCACTTAGCAATTTTATCAAACACTTGGTGGCATAAAGCTTTATAGCCCTTATTAATGGTGTCTCTACACCCAATAACTCATTCTCTTGCTCCTAGATAAATTCTAAAGTCTCAAATGGTTATAATCAACATTATTCTTTATCACCTACAAGGTAATCAACACCCATAACCAATAATAACCAATCAACAACCCAAACCTATCACCGTTCATGCTTTCTATCAAATCCATCAACTCATATCTCATGAACTAGAGTCTATTATCATTAATTCAATGATAGAATCAATTAGAGGGTGAAGATATTACCTTTTGGGTGTTCAATCTTCTTGAATTCGAGTTCTAGGGTTTCTTCTCTCAACAATGATGTCCCAATTGAATATCTAATGATATGGAGGGTTTACCCATGTTAATAAGGTATTGGGGAATTGACATTAACTTAGAATCACCATTAGAACTTCTAGAGCAACTTTTTATGTTTTGGGGCTGTGGGGGACGAAATAAGGCTAAAAACCGATTTCTCAAGTCGGCAACCGCGTCCTAGTAGGCCTGACCATGGTCACAACTGTGGTATATAGATGGAGCGCTGCCTCACGACCGTGGTCACGGTCAAACGCGGCCGAACGCAGTGGTTACACACTGTTCTGTAAGACGGGCATAACCTTTTGCACATAGCTTCGTTTGGGCTCCAAAATATATCGTTGGAAAGCTATTTCAAGGGTCTACAACTTTCATGCTTTGATTTTTCCCAAGTTCCTTACACATTTAAACTAAACCCTACTGGAAGACGGACCTTCTACAAACTTAGTCGATTTTGTCAAATCTTATGCACCTCACTTTCCATCTTGATTTTGAAACAACTATTTTCGCCCATTCTCATCCCGATAGGACTTCATATGTCTAAAATATCAAATTAATACACATTTAACATATCCACATCAAGTCCGAATGTACAAGGTGTTACATTATCTCCCCTTTGGGATCATTCATCCTCGAATGATTATCCTGATTGTAACTTCTTCTAACTCTAGCCTTAAAAGGGTCTGGTGGAAACATGAACTTTCATAAACACTTGCATACTAAACTGACATGAGTAACATGATTTGCTGAGTATTGAGCCGACATGAGTATTTGAGTACTGAACTGACATGAGTATTTGAGTACTGAACTGACATGAGTATCTGAGTACTAAACTGAAATGAGTATTTGAGTACTGGAAACTTGAAAGTTATAACATGACACGTGAAATAATGGTTGTACCACTGCTAACTTTGGTGGTAACTCCAACGCATAAGCTAATTGACCGATCCTTTACAAGATTCTATATGGCCCAACATAGCAGGGACTATGCTTCCCCTTCTTTTAAAATCTCATAATGCCTTTCAGAGGCAAAACTTTCAGAAACAACCAGTCATTAACTTGAAACTCTAGGTCTCTATGCCGCACATTCAAATAGGACTTTTGGCGGCTTGAGCTGCCTTCAAACGCTCTTGAATCAACTTAACTTACTCAATAGTCTAATAGACCAAATTTGGTCCCATCAACTCCCTTTCACCAACTTTGGACCAACCAATTGGTGATCTACACCTTCGGCCATAAAAATCATGCTTCCAAAATGATCAAGATAATCCTATTATAAGGCTCATATTTACCATTTCCCTTAAAAATATGTGTATTCTGTGATAAAACACTCGGCTTTCTGCTGCTCGACTTTCACTTACTGATAATTCGGATACTTGTCCGTAAAGTTTGCAGTGTTCTTTTTAGGGTCGTTCCACCAATAAATTTCCTTAAGACCATGATACATATTTGTAGTACCTAAGTAAATAGAATACCTGAAATTCTGTGCTTCTAGCATGATCTTCCCTCTTTAAGTCCATCTATGTCTGGAACACACAATCTGTCGTGGTACCTCAAAGCACTATCATCTCCCCCTTATTCCAAAGCTATCATTTTATACCTGTGAATCCCCTCTTTCAGCTACAACAAGTAGGGATCATCAACTATTTCTTCTTCACTTCGCCTACTGGGGGGGACAAGTCATATTCTAGACAACAACTCTACTATCTTTGGAGTACGCAAATTGAACTCCTAGCTAGGCTAAGCGGTGAACTTCTTTCACCAGAGTTGTCTTATCTACCTCGATCATGAGTTATACTTCCCACACTTGATTATCTTCTTAAGCACTTCCTGAAAACACTTATAGAATTGTTGTGAGCAGTCTATACTCCGAAGATTAGAGTCTCATGCGATGACACTACCCTCATGATACATAACTGAGCATGATTTTTTTATAGCTTTTCTGTGATCACTTTATCATCAATAACTAAGCTCGGTGATCATTCTACTCACTTTGTGTTTCTTACACATGCTAGACATAATCCATGTGGTAATTATACAATTTTCCCTCATTACCGAACTGATTTTCTTTTTCATATCTCATGCTAACTATTCGAGCTTCAATTCTCCATCTGGACTTACTGATGGTTTTCACATAACCCCTTAGACCAAATGTCTTGTACTTACGGATCCTACCTTTTTTTTGTTGGGATTCTAACAACTTTCTTTATCTTCTGCAACTCTTTGCACTTTACGTTAATGATGACTCATATCCCAACTTACCTCTGAGAAATCTTATTTACTAGGAAAAACTAAATTATTTACATAAATAAAAAGCTTATGTCTTCATAACTATCATACATAATCGTAATAATTTAACTCTACCCACCCTGCTAATCTTGGCGAAACCCCTTTTCGATAACTCTTAAAGGGTATTTTCCTATAGTTTGCTCTCTCATTGCTACTGATTTTTTTCCACTGCCATTGTACTTCGGGTTTAACTTAAATTCTTTGGGTTCTAACACATGCATTCGGTATTTCAAACTGCCATCCACTCACTAGAGATAACCTGGCTAAGTGGATCAAAACTTACCTCTACAAGCTCTGCTAAAATTGTTAATTCATTGTATCTACTCAAAAATTACTTACTATCCTTTCACTAACCACCTGCTAGTGTTGATACCCAGTTTTTCTCTATATATATTTTCAATATGCAAAATAACTTCAAAATAGCATATAAATGCATACATAAGCATGTCCAAATGTTCTATTATTTTTCCATAATTGTTTAAAGGTTTAAATCGATTTATTTTTCCCTTTTTTATCCATAAAATCTCAATAATTATTTCTAAAATTAGTATTTTGATAATTCATTTATGGGATTTTTATATTTATGCTAAAATATGGCTAAAATAATTTTTATGTATTTTTACAATTTAATTTAGTATTTTTAAGGCTAAATTGCACATAATTGCAATATTAGCCATTTTATGGTTTAATTGTGTCTTATATTCATAAAATTGAGGCTTGTATTTTTAAATTGTAAATTATGTGTTATAAATCATTTTATTCCTTTTAATTTAGTTTTCAAAAACCTTTTACTATTTTTATAATTTAAAAAGGGAAAAATCGGCTACTAAAATAACAGCCCATTTGTATTTAAATTTTAGCCTAAATTGAAACCCAATACCCAGCCCAATTCTGAATTAAACCCGACCCTAGCCCAATTTTAAACCCAACCCAAGCATGAATCCCAACCTACCCATTTAATCCAGGCCGTTGATCATTCAGATCAACGGCCACCACTTCACCTACCTAAAATAAACCTAAACGACCCCTTACCCTAATTCATTTCTCACTACCCGCCGCATTTGAATCCCTCTCCTCTCAATTCTCTTTGCAGCCTCACATAAACTCTAGCCACCGCCATCCAATTCCATCCTAATTCCTTTCAATCCCTACCTAATCCATAGACTCTCATGGCTATTTGAGAGGTATACTAGCCTCCTACATCTTTTGGTGGTCCGTTTGTGTGATTTCATGGACAGAGCTCGAAGAGATTTGGTCCAGTCCTTGCTCAACCTCTATCTCTGGTCTTTTTCCAGCCATCCATGTTCGTTCAAGTTAGATCCTTGACTTTTCCGGCTAGATCGGTAACTTTCCAAAGACTTTCTCACTTTTTTGGAATCTCTGAAACCCTAACCTTTAAGAGCTTTCAATTTTCTTTCAGATCTATCTTAGATCTGTGTATGCTATTGACCTCTCAAGTGTTTTCCTTTAAAAATTTTGATTTTTCAAAACAACTCTTCGTCTTCAACAGTTAGAGTTTCTCTTAACCTCTTTTAAAAGATCTTTTCTTTGATTTTTGGTGTTGTTTCATGATTTTTACTTTGTTCAAATGATTTATTTACGCTTTTTCTTTTACTTGATTCAACATGTAAAAACCCTAAATAGTTTGGTTCTTCCCGAGTTCTTAAACTGTCCTTGTCTATTTTGAGTACATACCTGTCCGATTGAGTTCTTGTGTTTGAATCCTTTTTCCTTGTTTGACTTATCTGATTCTGAGTTCTTACCATTTTTTAAACTCGACTATTGTCGAAACCATAATTTCTTAAAAGGGTTTTTCCTCGCTTATTATTGTGAGTTTGAAGGTCTTTACTTGTTTCTGACTTTCTTACCGGTTAGTTTGGTTCTCTACACTCTGGTTCTGTATGACTACTTGACTTCGTTGACTACTGTGCTTCGAGTAGGTTTCAAATCCTAGCCTACTCCTGCTACTATTGTATGTTTGTGTTGCTTCTTTTGTCAACATGTTTGACCCTGCATGTTTAACACGCTTGTTCATTCCTTGCTATTTATATGTCAAGGTGTAGAATCATGATTCTTTCTTGATTGATCTTGATTTCCTCAATGTTACGACTGATTGCAAAAGGTTCCCTTGTAAACCCTAATTTTTACTCATTTTGTTTAAATTGATTGATTCCCTTCCTTCAATTACTGTGATAAATTTTACCTTGAATCCTTTCCCAAAATTAAGTATTTTTGTACTTAGACTCAAATATTTACCTTATACTTTTACCAACCCCCTTATATGGCAAGAATGAGGCTCTCTTAAACTTATTTCTTTCTTTAATTAACCCTGTTAGTATCCGTTCAAGTTGTGATTCCCTGATTAAAGGGAAGTACTTGTATTGATTGATTCTGATTGTGATTATTTCCATATTTGTGTTAAAACCTTACTTGTTACCTTATTCTTACCCTCTCATCTTTAAACACACGAACAACTGAGTTCAAAACACACTTACACTTAAAACTCGCTCTTTCTCTATTACTACTTGTGCTATTGCTTTGTCCAGCCGGCTAAAAGCCAAGGCTAGATTGTGGAATCCTGCTTACTTTACCTTTTTGCACCTTGATTTCTCTATTGGTATGTCCTTGTTAATTTTTCAAGCCTCAACAACAACATGCTTTCTTAGTTGTTTCAGTTCCCCTTATTCTTGTCTACTCCTATTTATGGTTTTGCAGTCAAGTTACAATATTAGCATGTTGTAATATGTTCCCTTCCCCCTTAGATTAATGCTTCCCCTATGTGTGTTTTGAAGCATACTCTGTCAGTCACTTGTTGTGTACTTGCTATCTTGTGAATCCCAAACCCCCATATCCCCTCTATGTGTTTGTGTTCTTTTGGTTGGTTTGTGACCATGCCAGCATCAGTTATTGTTGTGCATGTCCAAACCAGACCCCTGCTGGAGTCATGTGCTTACAGACTGTGTGTCCCCAATTCCCTTGACCCCTTTGTATGACTACTGAGTTTTGAGTTTCATTTACTGTTATTGATTTAAAACACTCCTGTTATTGATTGCTTTCAAAATGAACCATCTATCCATCTTTTCGAACAAATCCCGTTCAACATGTGTTCTGCACCTTCACCATACTCTTAGAATCTAGGTTCTGCTCCTCTTGTGTGAGCCTTGCCTTGGGACCCTTGAGCTCCCTCTGAACTTGGACACATAAGAGTTGGACCTTCCATACTGCACGCATTCTATTTGGTGCAGAGAGGAAGTCACATTCATGCTTCCTATGGACTTCTTATGTATTTCAATCATTTGGTGTGTAATAATTTGTAAACAAATATTGGGGTTGGCTAGTGAAAAAGGGATGGGTTGATTATGCATGCTTTAGCTAGCAGAAGGGCAGATAACATGTCTATAAGATCTATTTCGATTCAAACGTGTTTGTTAGATAATATGCCTATAGGATCTGCTTTAGTTTAATGAATTCTGCATGCTTCACTTTTACACAATTAGATACCATGCCTATAAGATCAAAATCAGCTTTAATAATTAGATATCATGCCTATAGGATTTAAAATAAGCTGTAATAGAAATCATGCCTATGGGATCTGAAACCAGTTTAGTTAAAAACTAGTTTGACTCGTACCTATCTGTTCTGAATCATATTGAATAACCTACTATTTCATGTTAATCAATATCACTAGAAAGCATGCCTATAGGGTCCAAATCGCCTGCTTAAATTTGTTTACTGCTTTATTGCATCCCTAATCAGTAATAGATATCATGCACATAAGACATCACTATCACACGCCTAGGCAAACCTTAGGTAATAATTCGAATGAAAAAGTCTGCCTCACTCTGCGGCCAAAATGTGGCCCGCAAAGTGATTATGCAGCCGCATAATAGGCTGCATAAATACACATTTCTGCAAAACACTTTCCTTTGACTCTGTAGCGTATTGTTCAATCCAAAAAGTGACCGCAAAGAATTTCTACCATTACAACACATAAATCTAACTTGGCACCACAAAATTTTAGGGTTTTAGGAAGAATTTTACGGGGCCTTACATCCTCCCTCCCTTAAGATCATTTGTCCTTGAATGAGTTTCAAGGTTCACTTATTAGCCCCTTATGCAACTCAGTTTCTCACTCCACACACCAGCAACCCCAAATTTGACTAACTCCCTAAATTTCCAAAATTTTTGCTAGAGTTTCCTTTGTAACTAGGACCATCCACCTGTTAGAGCCCCATAAACACATCTTATGAGTATATACACCACTCAACAACAAAACAAGACTCATAACAATACCAATTGTGGTCTCAAAAGCATCATATAACCCAAAAGAACACCTTTACATTAATTGAACAAGTGATACAAAATTAATAGGAAGTAACCTCATAGAAATTATTACATGGCTATTCAAACAAATGAGGGTACTTATTTTTCATTTCTTCCTCGGCTTCCCACGTAGCTTCTTCAACCTGCTGGTTCCGCCATTGCACCTTTACGGAGGTAATTTCTTTATTTCTCAACTTCCGGACTTGCCTATCAAGTATGAAAACTAGATTTTCTTCGTATGACAGTTCTTCATTAACCTCAATGGTCTCAATTGGCATAATGGCTGATGGATCTCCCACTACCTTCTTCAACATAGACACATGTAATATCGGCTATACCAATGACATCTCGGGTGGTAGCTCGAGCTTGTATGCAACCTGACCGATCCTTTGAATGATTCTATATGGTCCGACATACCTCGGACTCAATTTCCCTTTATTTCCAAACCGCATAATACCCTTCATGGGGAAAACCTCCAAGAATACCCAATCATCTTCTTTGAACTCTAAGTCTCTGTGACGAACATCCGAATAGGATTTTTGACGACTCTGAGCAGTTTTCAACCGTTTCTTTATGAACTTAACCTTTTCCATAGCTTGATGAACGAGGTCTAGTCCTATCAATTCAGCTTCTCCAACTTCGAACCACCCAATACGAGATCTACACCTCCTCCGATGTAATGCCTCAAATGGTGTCATCTATATACTAGCATGAAAGTTGTTGTTGTAAGCCAACTCTATGAGTGGAAATGATCATCCCAACTACCTTTGAAATCCTTGAACACAAGCAGGCAACATGTCCTCAAGCGTTTGAATAGTCCACTCTGGTTGCCTGTCGGTTTGTGGACGAAAGGTTATGCTAAGATTTACCTATGCACCCCAAACCTTGCTGAAATTTCTTCCAAAAATTAGCTATGAATTGAGCCCCTCGATCGGAAATGATGGAAACTAGAGTGCCCTGAATCCTGACTATTTCCTTGATATACAACTGAGCATATTGTTCCTCTACGTCGGTAGATTTGACTGGCAAGAAATGTGTTGATTTCGTGAGTCGGTCCATAATACCCCAAATTGAGTCAAACTTACGTGGAGTGCGCAGTAAGCCTACCAAAAAATCCATATTAATCATCTCACATTTCCACATTGGAATTTCTATGCTTTGCGCTAACCCACTGGGACGTTGATGTTCGTCCTTCACTTGCTGACAATTCGGACACCTTGCCACAAAGTCTGCTACATTCCTTTTTATGTCATTCCACCAATAGATTTCCTTGAGGGCATGATGCATTTTCGTAGAACCTGGGTGCACGGAATACCTAGATATGTGAGCTTCTGCCATGATTCTTCCCCGAAAACCATCAATATTTGGAGCACACAGTCGCCCTTGGTACCTTAGTGTACCATCATCCATGCCAAGAGTAAAAGCCATAGTCTTATGTTTATGAATCCCCTCCTTCAGCTGTACCAACAATGGATCATTGTACTGCTTCTCTTTGACCTCCACAACCAGCGATGATTCGTCCCTATTTTGCACAATTACCCCTCGTTCATTAGAGTCCGTAAGAAGAACTCCCAAACTAGCCAATCGATGGACTTCCTTGACCCATGGACTTTGACATGCCTCCAAGTGAGCCAAACTTCCCATAGATTTTCGGCTAAAAGCATCTACCACAACATTAGCTTTCCCCGGATGATAAAAAATATCGATGTCGTAGTCTTTGAGCAACTCCAGCCATCTTCTCTGCCTCAAATTCAATTCCTTTTGTTTGAAAATATATTGAAGTCTCTTGTGGTCCGTAAATACATCCACATGGACCACATACAAGTAATGACGCCAAATCTTCAATACAAAAGCCACCGCCGCAAGCTCTAAGTCATGTGTTGGATAGTACTTTTCATGATTCTTGAGTTGTCTAGAAGCATAAGCTATGAACTTGCCATGTTGCATAAACACACACCCAAGCCCGATCCTTGAAGCATCACAATATACCACGAACCTATCTGTACCCTCTGGTAGTGTCAACACTGGCGCAATAGTCAATCTTGATTTTAATTCCTGGAAGATCCTTTCACAAGCATCGGACCATTGGAACTTAACCGCCTTCTGTGTCAATTTAGCCAATGGAGAGGCAAGGGTAGAGAACCCCTCCACAAATTTCCTATAATACCCAGCTAAGCCCAAGAAACTGCAAATCTCAGTTAGAGTTGGAGTTGTAGGTCTAGGCCAATTCTTCACTGCCACAATCTTTTGAGGATCAACCTTTATTCCTTCTCTAGATACGACATAACCCAAGAATGTAACAGAATCAAGCCAAAATTCACATTTTGAGAACTTCGCATACAATTGGTGCTGATGAAGAGTCTGTGGAACTGCCCTGAGATGATCGGCATGGTCCTCTCAACTTCGTGAATATACAACAATTTCATCAACAAAAACTATCACAAAGGAGTCAAGAAAAGGCTTGAAGACTATTCATAAGATCCATGAAAGATGTCGGGGCATTTGTTAGCCCAAAAGACATTACTAGAAAGTCGAAATACCCATACCGTGTCCTGAAAGCTATATTTGAAATATCCTGCTCTCTTATCTTCAATTGGTGATGCTCGAACTGTAAGTCAATCTTGGAGAAGTACATAGCACTTTGTAATTGATCAAACAAATCACATATCCTTGGTAGTGGGTACTTATTTTTTATTGTGACTTTGTTGAGTTGCTGGTGGTCGATACACATCCGTAGTGACCTATCTTTCTTTCATACAAACAAAACTGGTGCGCCCAACGATAACACTCTCAGTCAGATGAAACCTTCTCTAACAAATCCTTCAATTGTTCCTTCAATTCTACCGGTATCATTCTATAAGGCGGAATTGAAATAGGCTGCATATACGGTATCACATCGATCCCAAAATCAATCTCCATGTCTGGTGGGATCCTAGAGAGCTCATCTGGAAAGACATTCGGGAATTCATTCACAACTGGCACGGACTCAAGTATAGGTGCCTCAGCATCAGTGTCCGTAACCCGGACCAAATGGTACATACACCCCTTGTTAATCATCTTTGCAGCCTTAAGGTAAGAAATAAACCTACCTTTTGGCACAACATTATCCCCCTCCTATTCAATAGCTGGCTCATTAGGAAATCCAAGCCTCATAGTTCTAGTTTGGCAGTCGATCTTGGCGAAACATGAGTAAAGCCAATCCATCCCATAATTACATCAAAGTCTGCCATCCCCAATTAATGATATCGACCATGGTATCCGGTCATGTACCGTGACAACAATTCCTATAAACCCGTGCGGCCGTAATAGACTCACCAACTGGAGTAGATACAGATAACGACTCATGAAGTTGTTCCAGTTCTATCCCGAATTCTATAGCAACATAGGGAGTAACATAGGACAGAGTGGAACCTAGATCAATAAGGGCATACACATCACAAGATTGGACAGTCAAAATACATGTGACAATATCTAGAGAAGCCTCTACACTCTGGCGACCACTCATAGTATAGAAGTAGTTAGGTCCTCCTGAACTCTTCATACCACCCCTAGTTGCAACATGCCCTGCTGGAGCTGGAGTGTCTCGACCTGGAGGGGGTGTTGCAGATGAAGTAGCTGCAGGACTGGATGGTTATATTGTGCCCCTGCCCGCCTCCTGGTGGGATACACGGCACTCCCTCGGAATATGGCCTATCATCCCACACCCATAAAATACTAGCAGGTCCATGTAGCAGATCCTTAAATGTATCCTCCCACACTTGTGGAATTGGGTCCTTCGCTACTACTGGAATCTCCCTCCTTATCGGCCCTGCTGGTGGGGCCCCCTACTGTCCTAATTGGGCCTGAAACGACTAGTCTTCTGCTGAATGTTCCCTACTGGCGATGCACTGGCTGAAGACTAAGCATAGGACTGGGATGGCACTGACGATCCTCCCCTAAAGACTAATCTTCCCCCACCAAATTAATCTTCAATATTGCCCGCGGATCGGGCCTTGCTGCTACCCTCTCTCTCCATCCCATTATTCAACTTGTGGGTCTCTGTATCTTGAGAAAACGCCATCGTCTTTCCATTGTTCATATCAGAAGTTAAAGTAGTTGTGGCAGTGTACTAATAACCAAAGGGTTAAGGTTCTGCACAAATCGACGCACTCAGGCCTCCATGGTGGGCATCATGTGAATGGCATATATTGACAGGCGTGCGAACTCCATGTGATACTCCCACACACTCTTACTACCCTGTTTAAGGCTCTCAAATTCCTGGGCACGGGCTTCGTTAGTCTCAGCAGGAAAGAAATGGTCCATGAAGGCATCCGCAAACTCACTCCACCTTGCTGGAGGGCTCCCCTCATCACGGAAATCCTCCCACATCTCAAACCATAAATATTCCACCCCTTACAGGCGATAGGTGGCCAACTCCACTCCCTCCGTCTTAGTAGCGCACATAACCCGGAGAGTCTTATGCATCTCATCAATTAAAGTCCGAGGGTCCACCTCGGGATCAGTACCTGTGAACACCGGTGGATCTAACTGGAGAAATCTGTTCACCCTAGAACCCGTAGAATCCCCTTGTTGACTAGAAGATGTGGGTGCAACATTCGACCTTAGGGCCTGAGAAGCCAGTAAGTGTGTCAGCATCTGGATGGCTCCCCTAAGATCCCTATTAGAAACACCAGAACCCGAAGCTGGGGCCGGAGGTGGAATAGGAATATCGGTGGGAGGGATTGTTGCACCCTCATTAGATGTAGGGGTTGGTGCAGTCTATTCTGGTATGGAAAAATCAGGTAGTGTTATGGTCGGGGGATTATCCTTACCCGCATAATCAAGTTGAGAATCAACAGCTAGTCCTGGGGTGGCATTGGCTTCTTAGCCAATTCTTGCTTTCTTTTTAGGTGCCATTTACTGAAAGTTAGAATAATGTATGAGTTAGAGGAGAACAGCCTCACATTTAGTTCTATCGCACGATATAGATCAACAAAGAAGGGTATTATTCCTAAATGTCCAAGTAGCCCCCTAATTATAGATGTGGTCGTCAACACACCGATAGAAAGTGCTCTACTTGACACGGCTCCGAGTCATTATAGGACACTTTAAAACCTTGGGCTCTGATACTAAGTTTGTCACGTCCCAACTTTGGGAGGTGTGACCGGTGCTCAACCAAGTAAACCCGACTGAGCAAGCCTATTAGATACTTTCTACCCAACTCATTATGATCAAGAAAACAAGTTATTATCAATTACACAATAGGAAGATTTTTTGAAAACATTTCCCAATCGATTCATTCGTTACATCATTGGTAGGTTTTTAAATTTTCATACACTTTACAATTTGAAGGAACAAGGGTTCAAAACACAACATAATCCACTGACCTTTCCAATGCCCAAATACAACCCATATAAATATCTACGGAGCCTTTAAATACACACAAGACAGTTGTTGTGAGCACCTAATTTTTGACCATATATTATTTTTTCACTCACTTTTAGTATTTAAATAGATTTTAAGTTTAATTTTAATATTGTAGTTTTATTTACCTTTTTATAGGTTAATTTTAGATAATTTGAAAATTACAAAAAAAAAAAGAGTTACGTATTTTTAAAGTATTAGTTTTATTTTTCATTTCACAAAGAAAGAAAAGTTTCAACAAAAAAAGGTGATACAATTTTATTTAGCTTAGTTTAATTTTAAGTGAGAGATTTTTGAGAAATAAATATTGAGTATAGTAATTTTACCTTGCTTTTTATTTACTTATTTAGTAGGAATAGATTTTTTTGTAGTAATTATAAAGAAAATAAAAAGAGCCCATGGAAAATTGTCACATGGCAAAAGATTCTCTCTTATCATCTAATTCACATGCACTTTCCTAAAAATTAACTACAAATAACATCTACCCTAGACAATCACACTCTCAATCCTTATCTCTTCTACAAATTAATCCCTATACCTACACCTATATATCTACACACATTAAAGACCTAAAAATTTCTACACCCTAAAGGGACGACAGCGGGCCTCCCCATACCTACACCTTTTCCTTGTCTTTTATTTGAATGATACTTTGTGCTCTTTGATTATTATATGTATGGCATATGAGTATTTTTCTGTTTTCATGGTTTATTAAAAATTTATGTTTAATTTCCATTTCATACATAATTTGGGAATGATAGAAATATGGAATAGTATTTTGTTAATGGGGTGCTCTTGGTTGCTGGTTCTTGAAATTTTACTTTTTGTGCTATTTCTTTGTCTAAAATGGATATTGTTTTTGTTGTTCCTTTTTTGGTTTCTCTTATTATATACTTAAATAGGAATTGGATTTTGGGAAACTGTGATAGATGTGTCGTTGTTCATTATCTAAGGCCATGTTACGAGTTAATAGTGTGGGAACATGTATGACTTACCATTTTTCCACAACTATTCCATAATTTACTATCTAATAATAATCTCAAATTAGCTTTAGGAAAATAATTAATGAACATCGTAGCTTTCTTTAGGCACGATTAATAAATCATCGCGGCTATGCGTACGGTTCTTGTGGCATGATCGTGATACCTAATTTCCTATTCGGGTGTACATTTCATGTGACCCGACTATAACTTCGAATAACAATAAAATGAACATGTTGTAAATCGCGGGTGCATTTCATGTGGAGCGGTTTACAATGTGTACCAAAATGACAAGTGTACAACATTGCGACTTGTTCTAGAAATAATTCCATAAATAATTAAAAGCGGTTTAAAAAGTAAAAATGCACAATAGCTTACAAACATGTAATTAATCAGATAATTAAGCCAATTATTAATAGTTGAGCGATCGTGCTAAAACCACGGAACTCGGTAATACCTAACACCTTCTCACGGGTTAACAGAATTCCTTACACGGTCTTCTGTGTTCGCAGACCATAAAATAGAGTCAAATTTCCTTGATTTGGGATTTTAAAATAAACCGGTGATCTGGGACACCATAATTATCTCAAGTGGCGACTCTAAAATTAAATAAATAATCACATTTCCAATTATATCACTTTAATTGGAAAAACTCCTTATCCCCCTACGGGAAAAAGGAGGTATGACAGTTATGATAATGCCGGCAACAAGGCCCCGGCTATACCTCAAAACGTGGTAAACCTATAAAAAAAAGATGTACTATATGACCCAGGAAGAAATGGGGCTCTCCAAGTCTACATGGAAGATGATGGTGATGCACCACTAGCTGCGGTCAACACTGTCTGCTATTGAACCACCTACATCCATTAAAAGATGTAGCGCCCCCAGCAAAAGGGACGTTAGTACTATCGAATAGTACTAGTATGTAAAGCTGAACACCAATCATATTAGAATGAACAATGAATCAAAGAAGAAGTAGTCATGATGTACAATATGAGCTTCAAACAATACGAAAACATCAAGTAAGGATCACATAGTTACCAGTTCAATTTCAATGTTATTAGGTTGATAATTTAGTGCCATGTGCCACAATCCACAATACCACTGTGTTCCTACACGGAGTCCGATCTCGACCCGATAGGCAAGGTCATATAATTTGAGATATCCACCATATCCACAATTTCAATCAATCAATGCAACACAATTACCACCATGTGTGAGGCATGATGTTCGATCACGGCCCGATCGGCTAGGCCATCTCACTTGAGACATCGTCCTTTCAATCGTTCATCTCAATTCACATTTCCTTCCCATCTTTCATTACGTGGCACGAGTAGCCTCGTTATTAAGTCGTTCTTGGCTCTTGGTCGTATTTTACAATTCAAGTTTCCCTTGTTTATACATTCAAATAAAATTATCATCCATATCAATAAGGCCTATCATATAAGGCATTGCACACATAAGGGGAAAGCTTGGAAAATCCTAATCATGCGGAGGCTTTTCATACTAATTAGCATAGCAATATTTATTCGATTCTTGACATGAGTTCTTGACCTTTCTCAACACATATTTCACATTTTAAACACATTCCTAGCAGAAGTTCATTCGATACTCCATGTTTCTATGCTCTAGAAGTATCACGGTGATCCATCTCACGTATTGGATTTCACCTAAGTCTAGCTGGACAAGGATCTATCTTATGTTGAGGAGCCAGTAGCTATTTTGGATAGGTAGGTTAGAAAGTTTAGGTCAAAGAACATTGCTTCAGTGAAGGTTCAGTGGATGGGTCAGCCGGTCGAGGAGGTGACTTGGGAGACTGAGAAGGATATGCGTAGTCATTATCCTCATCTTTTCACCACTTCAGGTATGTCTTTATGCTCGTTCAAGGACAAACTCATGTTTTAAGAGAGGGAGGATGTAACGACCAGTTAAAGAACCGATTCCCTATTTATTGCTTCCTCTGTATCTATTTCTGCTATTGTGAATGATGGGTTTTGTTTTATTTTTTGGACTGTTTTGGGACACTTAGTCTCTAAACGTAGGCTTAAGTCTTAGGATTTGGACTGTAGTCGAAAGTATGTGAAAAATGAATAAGGAATGGATTTTCGTCAATTCTGTTAGCTCAATTGGGTGATTTAGGCTTAGGGGCGTGTCCGGATTGTATTTTGGAGGACTGTAGCTTATTTATGCTTGAAATAGCGAAAGTCAAATTTTTGTAGATTTTGACCGGTAATGGATTTTTTGATATCGGGTTTGGATTCCAATTCTGGAATTTTGAGTAAGTCCGTAATGATGAATATGACTTGTGTGCAAAATTTGGGGTCAATCGGACGTGGTTTGGTAGGTTTCGGCATCGGTTGTGAAAAATTGATGTTTCAAGTTCTTTAAGTTTGAATTAGAAGGTGATTCGTGATCTTAGCGTTGTTTGATGCAATTTGAGGGCTCGACTAAGTTCGTATGGTATTTTAGGACTTGTTGGTATGTTTGATCGAGGTCCCGGGGGCGGACTTGTTTTTGGACTTGAAAGGTAGCAGATTTTAGGTGTTTTTGTTGCATACATTCCTTCATCGCATTCGCAAGAGAGGTCTCATGATCGCGTAGAGCATCTGGGAGGCCAGCTGCGTTAGTTCATCGCGTTCGCAACGTTGTTTTTGTGTTCGGCGAAGATATGGAACATTTAGGCTATGCGTTCATGACATGGACCTCGCGCTCGTGTAAAGTAAACCATCAAATGGGTTCAAGGAAAAATAGCCTACGCGTTCGCGATGAGTTTCTCGCGTTCACATAACGTCAGGCAATGTGAGCTTCAATTTTGTGACATGTGCATCATGTTTGCGATGATTGTTTTGTGGACTGAAGTAACTTGTGCTTCGCGAATGCGACATCAACCTTCAAGAAGCTAGTTTACAAGATTGGGATGCGAAGGCTCAAAGATATGAATTGATGCTCTTATCAATGGAGTTAATACTCGTTGTACTCTTTTTTCCTTACAAGTTTTTTTCCCAGTGGGTTTTTCTTACAAGGTTTTCAACGAGGCAACCAAAAAGCGTATTATTAAACATGTGTACTTTTTTCCCTTCACTATAATTTATTTCTACTGGGTTTTTCCTAGTATGGTTTTAATGAGTTACATTATCTACCAATGGACATTCAAGAGGGAGTGTTATACCAATCTTTGTCACGCCCCGAACCTAGACCTGGACGTAACACGACACTCGGTGCCTGACTACATGTGACCGAGCGAACCAACTGGCTGGATGAATCAACATGTGGTATCATAACATACTGAATGCGGAAGATAAACTAACACATGCTGATATACTGAAAGTCTGAATGACACAAATCAAAGTACAGAAATACTAATACAATTTCTGAAACGTATTTGTAGCAAATATAGCTTAGCATGAAAAACTTGAGACTCTATCTAATTGTTAATCTAGTCTGTGAAGCTTCTATTGAAGTACTGAAAACACTATCTATAAATACCGAAAGGTTGTAAAGTAATGATAATGCCCCAAAAGAACTGGGGGTCACCAAACAGCTAATACGAGAGTCCTAGCGCTCTGAATCGTCAACCTGTAAATCATTACCTGCATTGTGATATGCAGGCCCCGGGCAAAAGCGACGCCAATACATTTGAATTGCACTGGTATGTAAAGCAACTGAAAGAAAGAATTATAAATGTTGAAACTGAAACTAAACTGATAACTGAGAATTGATAATTGATAACTGAAATGATAACTATTGAAATTGAAACTGAATTGATAACTGGTAACTAAAATGATAAATGATAAATGAACTGAACAAAGGAAGTAAGGATATGAATGCTCCCTCTTCTGAATGATGAACAACCTTTTTATCTGAATATTAAACTGCGGCCTCAGGACCTATATATATATATATATATATATATATATATATATGTGTGTGTGTGTGTGTGTGTGTGTGTGTGTGTGCACAAACTGCGGCCTCGGGCCCAAGTATACGTATACATAACTGCGACCTCAAGTCCAAAATGCATAAAGCATAAACTGCGGCCTCAGGCCCAAAGATGCATAAAGCATTAACCACGGCCTCAAGACCCAAAGATTCATAAAGCATTAAATGTAGCCTCAGGCCCAAATACAAGTGTTCGACTTTCAGGGATTTAAAATTAGGAATAGAGAATCCTACTGCAATACATAATAGTGAAATACTGAATCACGCTGAGTTACATGATACTGGAATACTGGATCATACTGAATTATATAATACTGGATTACTGAATAGGACTAGAATGAGACATGTATTCTTGAACTGATTATGAACACTGAAACTTCAACTATTTATGACATGCTGAGTAAGCTATACTGAGACTTAGGGACATCAAACCCAAGTCTATATTGAAAACGAATTGAGCTCACAACGTTCAGAATGAAAGTCATAAATGAGTTATGAAGCTAAAGAATAGAAGTTCTACAACTATTCAAGGAACTAGGCTTAACTATATTTCTGAGGCAATCGATACGTCGTAAAAGAAATGAAGTGTAAGGAGAATCATTAACATTCCCAAACATAGAGAGTTAGCCTCACATACCTTAACTTCTTTCTCTTGAGCATAATATAACATTCGCCAGCCCTTTCAACTTTAATCTATATCAATACAAGTCAAAAGGATTCCAAATTAGCAACAATAGTCATGTTTTGGTCACTTAGCAATTTTATCAAACACTTGGTGGCATAAAACTTTATAGCCCTTATTAATGGTGTCTCTACACCAAATAACCTATTATCTTGCTCCTAGATAAATTCTAAAGTCTCAAATGGTTATAATCAACATTATTCTTTATCACCCATAAGGTAATCAACACCCATTACCAATAATAACCAATCAACAACCCAAACCTACCACTACTCATGCTTTTCTATCAAACCCATCAACTCATATCTCATGAACTAGAGTCTATTATCATTAATTCAATAATAGAATCAATTAGAGGGTGATGATATTACCTTTTTGGTGTTCAATCTTCTTGAATTCGAGTTCTAGGGTTTCTTCTCTCAACAATGATATCCCAATTGAATATCTAATGATATGGAGGGTTTACCCATGTTAATAAGGTGTTGTGGAATTGAAATTAACTTAGAATCACCATTAGAACTTACCTTGGGTGGTGGAGGGACCCTTAAGGAGTTAGGTATGTTAGAGCTTTCCTTTCTAGAGCAAGTTTTTATGTTTTGGGACTGTGGGGGACGAAATATGGCTAAAAAATGATTTCCCAAGTTGGCAACCGCGTCCTAGTAGGCTTTACCACGGTCCCAACCGTGGTAAATAGATGGAGCGCTGCCTCACGACCGTGGTCGCGGTCAAACGCGGTGGTTACACACTGTTCTGTAAGACGGGCATAACCTTTTGCAAATAGCTTTGTTTGGGCTCCAAAATATATCGTTGGAAAGCTATTTCAGGGGCCTACAACTTTCATGCTTTGATTTTTCCCAAGTTCCTTGCACATTTAAACTAAACCCTACTGGAAGACGGACCTTCTACAAACTTAGTCGATTTTGTCAAATCTTATGTACCTCACTTTCCATCTTGATTTTGAAACAACTATTTTCGTCTATACTCATCCCGATAGGACTTCATATGTCTAAAATATCAAATTAATACCCATTTAGCATATCCACATCAAGTCCGAATGTACAAGGTGTTACATTATCTCCCCTTTGGGATCATTCATCCTTGAATGATTATCCTGATTGTAACTTCTTCTAACTCCAGCCTTAAATGGGTCTGGTGGAAACATGAACTTTCATAAACACTTGCATACTAAGCTCAATGAATACATGACTACTGAACTTTTGAGATAGTGAACTGAATGACCACCACATTGACTGAATATTGGTCTGCCATGGATACGTAAATACTGAACTAACATGGATATATGAATATTAAACTGGCATGAATATTCGAGTATTGAACTAACATCAATATCATAGTACTAAGATAGCATGAATGTTTAACTATTGGACTAACATGATTTGTTGAGTATTGAGCCGACATGAGTATTTGAGTACTGAACTGACATGAGTATCTGAGTACTGAACTAACATGAGTGTCTGAGTACTGAACTGACATGAGTATCTGAGTACTGAACTGGCATGAGTATCTGAGTACTGAACTGAAATGAGTATTTGAGTGCTGGAAACTTGAATGTTATAACATGACACGTGAAATACTGGTTGTACCACCGCTAACTCTAGTGGTAACTCCAATGCATAAGCTAATTGACTGATCCTTTACAAGATTCTATATGGCCCAACATAGCAGGGACTATGCTTCCCTTTCTTTTCAAATCTCAAAATGGCTTTAAGAGGCAAAACTTTCAGAAACAACCAATCATTAACTTGAAACTCTAGGTCTCTATGTCGCACATTCGAATAGGACTTTTGGCGGCTTGAGTTGTCTTCAAATGCTCTTGAATCAACTTAACTTTCTCTATAGTCTAATAGACCAAATTTGGTACCATCAACTCCCTTTCACCAACTTTGGACCAACCAATTGGTGATCTACTCCTTCGGCCATAAAAGTCATGCTTTCAAAATGAGCAAGATAATCATATTATAAGGCCCATATTTACCATATCCACTCAAAATATGTGTATTTTGTGATAAAACACTCGGTATTCTGCTGCTCGACTTTCACTTACTGATAATTTGGATACTTGTCAATAAAGTCTGCAATGTTCTTTTTAGGGTCGTTCCACCAATAAATCTCCTTAAGACCATGATACATATTTGTGGTACCTAAGTAAATAGAATACCTGAAATTATGGGCTTCTAGCATGATCTTCCCTCTTTAAGTCCATCTTCTGGGACACACAATCTGTCGTGGTACCTCAAAGCATTATCATCTCCTCCTTATTCCAAAGCTATCATTTTATACATGTGAATCCCCTCTTTCAGCTACAACAAGTAGGGATCATCAACTATTTCTCCTTCACTTCGCCTACTAAGGGGGGGGGGGGACAAGTCATATTCTAGACAACAACTCTACTATCTTTGGAGTACGCAAATTGAACTCCTAGCTAGGCTAAGCGGTGAACTTCTTTCACCGGTGTTGTCTTATCTACCTCGATCATGAGTTATATTTCACACACTTGATTCTTAAGCACTTCCTGAAAACACTTATAGAATTGTTGTGAGATAAGTCTATACTTCGAAGATTAGAGTCTCATGCGATGGCACTACCCTCGTGATACATAACTGAGCATGAATTTTTTATATCTTTTCTGTGATCACTTTATCATCAATAACTAAGCTCGGTGATCATTCTACTCACTTTGTGTTTCTTACACATGCAAGACATAATCCATGTGGTAATTATACAATTTTGCCTCATTACCAAACTGATTTTCTTTTTCATATCCCATGCTAACTATTCGAGCTTCAATTCTCCATCTGGACTTACTTATGGTTTTCACATCACCCCTTAGACCAAATGTCTTGTACTTGCGGGTCCTTCCTTTTTTTTTTGTTGGGATTCTAACAACTTTCTTTATCTTCTGCAACTCTTTGCACTTTACATTAATGATGACTCATCTCCCAACTTACCTCTGAGAAATCATTTATACTAGGAAAAACTAAATTATTTACATAAATGAAAAGCTTATGTCTTCATAACTATCATACATAATCGTAATAATTTAACTCTGCCCACACTGCTAATCTTGGAGAAACCCCTTTTCGATAACTCTTAAAGGGTATTTTCCTATAGTTTGCTCTCTCATTGCTAGCTGATTTTTTTCCACTGCCATTGTACTTCGGGTTTAACTTAAACTCTTTGGGTTCTAACACATGCATTAGGTATTTCAAACTACCATCCACTCACTAAAGATAACCTGGCTAAGTGGATCAAATCTTACCTATACAAGCATCGCTAAAATTGCTAATTCATTGTATCTACTCAAAACTTACTTACTATAATTTCACTAACCACCTGCTAGTGTTGATACCCAATATTTTCTTATATATATTTTTAATATGCAAAATAACTTCAAAATAGCATATAAATGCATACATAAGCATGTCCAAATGTTCTATTATTTTTCCATAATTGTTTAAAGGTTTAAATCGATTTATTTTTCCTTTTTTATCCATAAAATCTCAATAATTATTTCTAAACTTAGTATTTTGATGATTCATTTATGGGATTTTTATATTTATGCTAAAATATGTTTAAAATAATTTTTAGGTATTTTTACAATTTTATTTAGTATTTTTAAGGCTAAATTACACATAATTGCAATATTAGCCATTTTAATGTTTAATTGTGTCTTATATTCATAAAATTGAGGCTTATATTTTTAAATTGTAAATTATGTGTTATAAATCATTTTAGCCCTTTTAATTTATTTTTCAAAAACCTTTTACTATTTTTATAATTTTAAAAGGGAAAAATTGGCTATTTAAATAACAACCCATTTGTATTTAAATTTTAGCCTAAATTGAAACCCAATTCCCAGACCAATTCTGAATTAAACCCGACCCTAGCCCAATTTTAAACCCAACGCAAGCCTGGATCCCTACCTACCCGTTTAATCCAGGCCGTTGATCATTCAGATCAACGGCCACCACTTCACCTACCTAAACTAAACCTAAACGACCCCTTACCCTAATTCATTTCTCACTACCCACCGCCCTTAAATCCCTCTCCTCTCAATTCTCTCTGCAGCCTCACATAAACCCTAGCTACCGCCATCCAATTCCGCCCTAATTCCTTTCAATCCCTACCTAATCCATGGACTCCCATGGTTGTTTGAAAGGTATACCAGCCTCCTACATCTGTTGGTGGTCTGTTTGTGTGATTTCATGGACAGAGCTCGAAGAGATCTGGTCCAGTCCTTGCTCAACCTCTATCTCTGGTCTTTTTCCTGCCATCCATGGTCGTTCAAGTCAGATCCTTGACTTTTCCGGCTAGATCGGTAACTTTCCAAAGACTTTCTCACTTTTCTAGGTTCTCTGAAACCCTGACCGTTAAGAGCTTTCAATTTTCTTTCAGATCTACCTTAGATCTGTGTATGCTATTGACCTCTCAAATGTTTTCCTTTAAAATTTTCGATTTTTCAAAACAACTCTTCGTCTTCAACAGTTAGAGTTTCTCTTAACCTCTTTTAAAAGATCTCTTCTTTGATTTTTGGTGTTGTTTCATGATTTTTACTTTGTTCAAATGATTTATTTACACTTTTTCTTCTACATGATTCAGCATGTTAAAAACCCTAAATAGTTTGGTTATGTCCGGGTTCTAAAACTGTCCTTGTCTATTTTGAGCACATACCTCTTCGATTGAGTTCTTTGTGTTTGAATCCTTTTTCCTTGTTTGACTTATCTAATTCTGAGTTCTTACCATTTTTTAAACTCGACTATTGTCGAAACCATAATTTCTTAAAAGGATTTTTCCTCACTTATTACTGTGAGTTTGAAGGTCTTTACTTGTTTCTGACTTTCTTACCAGTTAGTTTGGTTCTCTACACTGTGGTTCTGTGTGACTACTTGACTTTGTTGACTACTATGCTTTGAGTAGGTTTCAAATCCTAGCCTACTCATGCTACTACTGTATGTTTGTGTTGCTTCTTTTGTAAATATGTTTGACCCTGCATGTCTAACACGCATGTTCATTCCTTGCTATTTATATGTCAAGATGCAGAATCATGATTCTTTCTTGATTGATCTTGATTTCCTCAATGTTACGACTGATTGCAAAAGGTTCCCTTGTAAACCCTAATTTTTATTCATTTTGTTTAAATTGATTGATTCCCTTCCTTCAATTACTATGATAATTTTTATCTTGAATCCTTTCCCAAAATTAAGTATTTTTGTACTTAGACTCAAATATTTACCTTATACTTTTACCAACCCCCTTATATGGAAAGAATGAGGCTGTCTCAAACTGATTTCTTTCTTTAATTAACCTTGTTAGTATCCGTTCAAGCTGTGATTCCCTGATTAAAGGGAAGTACGTGTATTGATTGATTCTGATTGTGATTATTTCCATGTTTGTGTTAAAACCTTACTTGTTACCTTATTCTTACCCTCTCTTCTTTAAACACACGAACAACTGAGTTCAAAACACACTTACACTCAAAACTCTCTATTTATCTATTACTACTTGTGCTATTGCTTTGTCCAGCTGGCTAAAAGCCAAGGCTAGATTGTGGAATCCTGCTTACTTTACCTTTCTGCACCTTGTTTTCTCTACTGGTATGTCCTAGTTAATTTTTCAAGCATCAACAACAACATGCTTCTTTAGTTGTTTCAGTTCCCCTTATTTTGTCTACTCCTATTTATGGTTCTGCAGTCAAGTTAAATTATTAGCATGTTGTAATATGTTCCCTTCCCCCTTAGATTAATGCTTCCCCTATGTGTGTTTTGAAGCATACTCTGTCAGTCACTTGTTGTGTACTTGTTGTCTTGTGAATCCCAAACCCCCATATCCCCTCTATGTGTTTGTGTTCTTATGGCTGGTTTGTGACCATGCCAGTATTAGTTATTGATGTGCATGTCCAAACCAAACCCCTGCTGGAGTCATGTGCTTACAGACTGTGCATCCCCAAGTCCCTTGACCTATTTGTATGACTACTGAGTTTTGAGTTCCATTTACTATTATTGATTTCAAACACTTCTATTACTGATTGCTTTCAAAATGAACCATCTGTCCAGCTTTTCGAACAAATCCCTTTCAACATGTGTTCTGCACCTTCACCATACTCTTAGAATCTAGGTTCTGCCCCTCTTGTGTGAGCCTTGCCTTGGGACCCTTGAGCTCCCTCTGAACTTGGACACATAAGAGTTGGACCTTCCATACTGCACGCATTCTATTTGGTTATGCAAATCTGGGTGTGAGCACTGCCCGGGATCATTTGAGGTCCTTAGCGAACTCTGACACACCCAGATATGAGAAAGGCTTTGAAATGACATTGGCACTTGAGGTGGTTTATTCCATAACTCAGAGAGGAAGTCACATTCATGCTTCCTATGGACTTCTTATGTATTTCAATCATTTGGTGTGTAATAATTTGTAAACAAATATTGGGGTTGGCTAGTGAAAAAGGGATGGGTTGATTATGCATGCTTTAGCTAGCAGAAGGGCAGATAACATGTTTATAAGATCTATTTCGATTCAAACGTGTTTGTTAGATAATATGCCTATAGGATCTGCTTTAGTTTAATAAATTCTGCATGCTTCACTTTCACACAATTAGATACCATGTCTATAAGATCAAAATTAGCTTTTAATAATTAGATACCATGCCTATAGGATTTAAAATATGTTGTAATAGAAATCATACCTATGGGATCTGAAACCAGTTTAGTTAAAAACCAGTTTGACTCGTACCTCTCTGTTCTGAATCAGATTGAATAACCTACTTTGTCATGTTAATCAATATCACTAGAAAGCATGCCTATAGGGTCCAAATCGCCTGCTTAAAATTTGTTTACTGCTTTATTGCATCCCTAATCAGTAATAGATATCATGCCCATAAGACATCACTATCACACGCCTAGGCAAACCTTAGGTAATAATTCGAATGAAATTGAAACTCCCTTTGTTTAAATAGCAACTACTACAACCAGTAGGCAGGCCCGATTCAGACTTCTTATCTGAGTTATGTAATAAATTTGGTTCTGCTTCAATAACTCGAACACCCTGCTTTATTATTTTAAATTCAGACCTTAACTGTGTTTAAGTCGTGCTATTTATATGCATTATTTGCAGAGGTATACATGAGCCTTCTAATTATTTACATGTTTCCCTTTTAAATGCAGTCCTACGTGTTTTGTATGTCGCCTTAGCTTTTTTACCTTTAAACCCAAGAGTCAGCCCAAAACCTCCCCTTTATAGGAATAGTAGTCCTAAATTCCTCCAGGACTTATAGGAATGGGACGGGTAACAACACGCAATAGAGATCGAGACCAATCCTCGCTTTAATACCTTAACAGGGTGGGAAGTGTAGATATGGATATGATGACTGGTGCGCTAATACCACGTGTATCCTCTCTTCGGAGGAGTGTCATATCGGCTATTGCATTAAGGTGATTCATATTACAATTAAACCTAGGACCCCTTTTATATTCGCAAGCATGTTTAGATTGTAACTATTTTCAAAACCTTTTTTTTAATCGTTTTCCAAATGTTTGTGTATTTAAACTTAAATCCCCTATTACTTGAGCCTTTATTTGTTTACTAACTAATTGCACAAATTCACAAAAACTATCTGGCCGGGAACCACACTAGTGGATCCTGAAGGGTGCCTAACACCTTCTCCTTAGGATAATTTCAAGCCCTTACCCAATCTCTGGTTATTAAACATAGTTGTAGTTAAATCTTATAGGTGCCCTAACGCACCTTTAAATCTTTAGGTGGTGACTCTTCACATACCTAATTCCCAAAAGGAAATGAGTCATTACGCCCCATGAATGTCGAAACCCGGACTCCTCTCCGACGGAAGGGAAAAAGGGGGGCGCGACAGCTAGCATCATATTTTGTTCTCCTGCTTTGAATAACTAAAGTGAAGCATAAGGTTACTCCTAACTTCCCCCATCATCTGATCATATTCTTTTGCCGCACACTATCATTCTTTTTTAACTATGTACATGGATCACACCTAGGGGAATTTCATTTGTCTTAAACAAAATTAGAATATCTAACCCCAAACTTTCTATACACTTCAAAATCATATCAGATTATAAACATTCAGGGTAAACACTTAGTCATATAACTTAAGGGGAATTGTCATATCCTTTATCTCACAATAATAGCTGCTTCTTATAGCAATTCACTATCGTGGTACTTTCTAATTCTGATTTGAATAAATCTAAACAACTTAAAATCGCTCCATAAAATTTACTATTGGTTGCTCTTGGTTCCCATTGCATACATCATATTTGTCATTTGCATGAGTTGTACGAAATAACATCTTTGGTAATAACAAATGTTTCTGACTCCTAGGTATTTTACCCTTAGGCTCTTTTCTGTCCAAAACTATAGTGACCAATGTTAGGGTCTGACATCTGAACTATCATCATCTAACTTGTGGCTCCATTTCCAAGAATTAGAAATGAGATTATTTAATGAGATAAAACACATATGAATACACTACCATACACAAACTTGTCCTTCAGAGTATACCATCATCAGATAAATCACTTCATGTACTGTCCGATGAGTCTTGGGTCTTAATACAGACCTAAAATATGCGAAGGTTTCTCTATAATCACTGTTACTTAGATTTTCTTTGAGAACCCATATGCATCACTGCATACTCACAAGTCACCTAGAATTTTGATACACTGAAAATTGGATATTTGGTAAACATATAACTAAATACTGGCGTACTGAATAACCATAAACTTGCTAACTGAAAGATTGTATAACTGGTAACTGAGTTAAACTGATAACCATAAAACATACTGACTACTTTTGTATTTTCTGATTAGGTTATGCTCCAATCTGTACTACTATCCATTGCATCCCACTTTTAACATCCTCTCAAGTCTCATATTTACCAACCTGTACTCCATAATTATACCCAATGGGAAATTATCCTCTCTAGGACCTTAGGTTTCTCCTACGCGTCGCTTGGGCATCCAATACGTTTGGAATTCGATAGGAAGAGAAGGTTACCTTTTGCTATAAGCTTTATGGCACAATCTAGAGTAGAAAGAAGTGAGACAATCCTGGATGTCTTGATAGTTAACCGTTTATATGAGTGGTCGGCACACGCATATAAAGGAAACTCCACTGGACACAACTTCATAGACTCCCTAGGACTCTTGAACCTAGTACTCTGATACCATGCTTTGTCACGCCCCGAACTTGGGCCTAGACGTAACACGACACTCAGTGCCTGACTACGTGTGACCGAACGAACCAACTGGCTGGCTGAATCAACATGTGGTATCATAATACACTGAATGCGGAAGATAAACTAACACATGCTAATATACTGAATGTCTGAATATTACAAATCATAGTACGGAAATACTAATACAATTTCTGAAACGTATTTGTAGCAAATATAGCTTAACATGAAAAACTTGAGACTCTGTCTAATTGTTACTCTAGTCTATGAAGCCTCTATTGAAGTACTTAAAACACTAACTATTTGCAAATATTGAATGGCTACAAAGTAATGATAATGCCCCGAAAGAACTGGGGATCACCAAATAGCTGATATGAGAGTCCTAACGTTCTGAATCGTCAACCTGTAAATCATTACCTGTATTGTGAGATGCAGGCCCCGGGCAAAAGGGACATCAGTACATTTGAATTGCACTGGTATGTAAAGCAACTGAAAGAAAGAATTATAAATGCTGAAACTGAAACTAAACTGAAAACTGAGAATTGATAATTGATAACTGAAATGATAACTATTGAAACTTAAACTGAAATGATAACTGATAACTGAACTAATAACTGGTAATTAAAATGATAACTGATAACTGAATTGAACAAAGGAAGTAAGGATATGAATACTCCCTCTTCTAAATGATGAACAACCTGTTTATCTGAATATTAAACTGCGGCCTCAGGCACATATATATATATATATATATATATATATATATATATATGTGTGTGTGTGTGTGTGTGTGTGTGTGTGTGTGTGTGTGTGTGTGTGTGTGTGTGTGTATAACTGCGGCCTCGGGCCTAAGTTTACGTATACATAACTGCGACCTCAGGTCCAAAATACATAAAGCATAAACTGCGGCCTCAGGCCCAAAGATGCATAAAGCATAACTGTGGCCTCAGGCCCAAAGATGCATAAAACATTAATTGCGGCCTCAGGCCCAAAGATGCATAAAGCATTAACTGTAGCCTCTGGCCCAAATACAGGTGTTCGACATTCAGGGATTTAAAATTAGGAATTGAGAATCCAATACATAATAGTGAAATACCGAATCACGTTGAGTTACATGATACTGGAATACTAGATCACACAAAGTACATAATACTGGAGTACTGAGTTACATAATACTGGAATACTGAATAGGACTTGAATGAGACATGTATTCTTGAACTGATTATGAACACTAAAACTTCAACTGCTTATGACATACGGAGTAAGCTATACTGAGACTTAGGGACATCAAACCCAAGTCTATATTGAATACGAACTGAGCTCACAACGTTCAGAATGAAAGTCATGAATGGGTTATGAAGCTAGAGAATAGAAGTTCTACAACTATTCAAGGAACTAGGCTTAACTATATTTCTGAGGCAATCGATACGTCGTAAAAGAAATGTAGTGTAGGGAGAATCATTAACATTCCCAAACATAGAGAGTTAGCCTCACATACCTTAACTTCCTGCTCTTGAGCATAATACAACATTCGTCAACCCTTTCAACTTTAATCTATATCAATACAAGTCAAAGGTATTCCAAATTAGCAACAATAGTCATGTTTTGGTAACTTAGGCATTTTATCAAACATTTGGTGACATAAAGCTTCATAGCCCTTATTAATGATGTCTCTACACCCAATAACCCATTCTCTTGCTCCAAGATAAATTCTAAAGTCTCAAATGGTTATAATCAACATTATTCTTTATCACCCACAAGGTAATCAACACCTATAACCAATAATAACCAATCAACAACCCAAACCTATCACTGTTCACGCTTTTCTATCAAACCCATCAACTCATATCTCATGAACTTGATTCTTTAATCATTAATTCAATGATAGAATCAATTAGAGGGTGAAGATATTACCTTTTTGACGTTCGATCTTCTTGAATTCGAGTTCTAGGGTTTCTTCTCTCAACAATGATGTCCCAATCGAATATCTAATGATATGGAGGGTTTATCCATGTTAATAAGGTGTTGGGGAATTGAAATTAACTTAGAATCACCATTAGAACTTACCTTGGGTGGTGGAGGGACCCTTAAGGAGTTAGGTTTTTGAGAGTTTTCCTTTCTAGAGCAAGTTTTTATGTTTTGGGCATGTGGGGGATGAAATAGGGCTAAAATAAATAACTTCCCAAGTCGGCCACCGCGTCCCAGTAGACCTGACCGCGGTCCCGACCGTGGTAAATAGCTAGAGCACTGCCTGATGACTGTGTTCGCGGTCAAACGTGGCCGAACGAGGTGGTTACGCATTGTTCTGTAAGACGGGCATAACTTTTTTCATAGAGCTCCGTTTGAGCTCCACAATATATCGTTGGAAAGTTATTTCAAGGGCCTGCAACTATCATGCTTTAAGTTTTCCCAAATTCCTTACACATTTAAACTAAACCCTGCTGAAAGACGGATCTTCTGCAAACTTAGTCGATTTTGTCAAATCTTATTCACCTCACTTTCCATCTTGATTTTGAAACAACTATTTTCACCCATACTCATCTCGATAGGACTTCATTGTCTAAAATATCAAATTAATACACATTTAACATATCCACATCTAGTCCAAATGTACAGGGTGTTACAATAATACTAAGAGTGAATGTCCATGTATTATGAAGCTACTTGGGAGCAAGTTAGTTAGTCATAAACTAGTCTAGTTACTTAGTCACCAAGATTGGTTACTTGGCCACCAAGACTACTTACTTGGTCACCAAGCAACTATATTATAAATAGGATACTTCTCTACTCATTTGTATAAGATCATCAAGAAAAGATATAATATTATCTCTCTCTAAATTTCTCTTGTGTTACTTTACTTCATATTATTCCATAACATTTAGTTTATAAATCTCTCTTTAACTCAAAACATAATTAGTCCTTTGACAAAAATATATAAGAGCGGATAAATATGCAAAATATAAATATAAATTATATCTGCATGACTAGATCTCCTCACGGTGTCACTGGAACCTCTATTGACTTAAACGAATAAAATAATATCTCAAGACATGAACCCACATATATAAAAAAAATAGGTCTCACCAAGTATAATAGAGAATGAATGAGACACCTAGCTCGTACTGTCAACTCCAATGCTACATTATCTGAAACATCAAGTAAGTTTCCCCGCACAGGAGTCTGAGTAAAATTTCTATGAAATTATACCACGTAAGTATTATTGACCCCTTCCGATAAGGTTGAAACAATACTTTCGAGCTACATAAAATAAATGAAGTACAATAAGGATGACATTTCAAAAAAGTAATAAGCATTAGAAGTATTTTCATGAAATCTCTATAGCATTTTTAAAATTTTAAATTATTTCTAAAAACTGAATACATTTTGATAAACTATAACCATTTGGATAAATTTTAAATCTTTCGATGGGGAGTTCCAATAGTTATAACCATAACAATAATCAATGATTGTATGTTGATCATCCCCTGGTCAACCTAGGTGTCCCATGGATATTGATGATAGTAACCATCGCTTGGTCACGAGGCCGCCTCACCCATTGCTATGGGATTTTACGATGGTGCTAGCACGGTAAAGTGTCTCTATGAACAATATATGGCACGCATAAGCAATAATAACTATGGTTCTTCCAAGATATTTTCTTCAAATCATATGACCGTAAGTCCTATAAATATTTTTGATGATTGGCTCTTAAGGCCGATAGCTCAATTCTATACTTTGAAATCGACAAAGTTCTTTTGGATTCAATAAATTGATAACTTTTGAAAATATTTCGATAAATTAAAAACCAAAAGATAATGAGTTTCAACATTTGCTATAACCATTTGATCCAAGAAAACAGAAAACATATGGCTTAAAGTGATATCATTCAATAAAAGTCATAAAATGACAAACAATACAAGTTATGACCATCCGATACTACAAGATATAATGTTAAAAATATGGATAGTATAGTAAGGTATCACTCCAACGAATCCAACCCAACAATTAAATAAACATTAGCAAACTCTAGAATTTTTGAAATTCGTCAATAAATTCTTAAGGGAAGTTACATCTTAAATTACCCGGTCTTAGCTTTTCGAACTACTCCAAACTTTTCCAACAAGCTCAACTTGTTCAATGATAGCAATCTACAATATTTACATCTGAACTTTATCAACTCATGTTCAAAGAGTTTAGCATAACTCATTTTCGGGCTCACAATCTGTCACGACCCAAAATTCGATTAGTCGTGATGACACCTAACCCAACTTGTTAGGTAAGTCAATTAACAATTACTCATTTTCAATAAAATTAATAAAATAATTAAATGGAAGAAATTATCTGAAACTTATACATTCGCGGACTCGCATCTGCACCCATTTTTTCGCATATGCGGAAACGACCAAAACCAGAAATCTTTAGCAATGCAACATGAAATGAAAATGATCTGAACCTCGTCCGAAACTCACCCGAGCCCCTCGGGACCCCCTCCAAATATACCGACAAGTACCATAACATAACACGGATCTATTCGAGGCCTCAAAACACATATAACAACTTCGAAACAATAAATCACACCTCACTTCAAAATCGATGAACTTGAAACTTCCAACTTCCACAATCGATGTCGAAACCTATCAAATCACGTCCGATTGACCTCAAATTTTGCACACAAGTCACATTTAACATCACGCACCTGTTCCAACTTCCGAAATCAGAATCCGACCACGATATCAAAAAGTCCACTCCCGGTCAAACTTTCCAAAATTTCAACTTTCGTCATTTCAAGCCAAATTCTACTACGGACCTCCAAATCACAATCCGGACGCGCTCCTAAGTCCGAAATCACCCAACAGAGCTAATGGAACCATCAGAATTCAATCCGAGGTCAAATACTAAAAAGTCAAACTTGGTCAAACCTTTCAAATTTAAAGCTTCTAGCTGAGAATTATTCTTCCAAATCAATTCCGAATAACTTGAAAACCAAAATCGACGATTTGCATTAGTCATAATACATCATACAGAGCTACTCATGCCCGAAAACTACCGAGCAAAATGCAATTGCTCAGAACGACCAGTCGGGTCGTTACACAATCGGCATCAAACCATCTCATATCAATTCCCGATTTCCCCATGATTTGGGTAGTCCAAAATGCCATTGCAAATTATAAATCAACTCAATGGAATTATTAAAATCATTAATTAACTCAATCCTTAATCCCAGGTTATTGTTCATCTTCTTCTTCCTTCAGCCATTAATACTAAGTTCCAATTCCTTTTTCGTACTCAAATACACCCAATAACATCATTTGAACTTCATCATTAAGCAGAGAGTGGTGGAACTATCTTGTAGTAGCCAAACCTGTTCCTCTTTTGTGTCTTGAGTTCTTTCTTGACAAAACTATATTTCAGTGGTATATTTGGGTTAATAATGACATTTCGACTTGAAACCAACTCAAGAATATTCAAGGAATCTCACGTCAATGGTTTAATAAATGCCTAGTCTCGGGTGTCCCCTTCAAAGCTCTCCAACCCTCTTTCTCACGTTGCAATTGGAAGGGAATAGCAGCACTCTTATTGCTGCGTTTCTCTTCAGTCTTCAGGAAGGGAAAGCATCCGATGGACCAAGAAAATGCTTGGTATTTTCTTTAATAAAGCTAGGTGTCACAGGTGTGTTTTATGTCACACAAAAACAGCTCGTGCGGCAGCCAAGTCTCACATTTGACTTCAGCCTGCTCAAACACTTAGCCAAAATTTCAGTAACTTTGGGCTTAGAATATTTTAGGCAGTTTTCAACGTAGTAAGTATAGGACTGATTTTAGGCAATAAAAAATAAGTAAAGGGACAGAAAATATAGATGAACACAAGGCACAATATACAGGAAATTCTTTTCCCAATTGTGTATTTAACTCGAGCATACAAAGAAACTCAAACTCGAAGTACAATGTCGTGTACAAGAAGATCACTCTTGACCCTCACAAGACTACTCTTAGCCTTAGGTGTTTTCACTCTTAAAAACCAGACTTAGGACTCTTTCCTAACTCAATGTGTACTCTTACACGTTTTTCGCTCATGTCATAAACATAATGGGTGCTGCCCATTTATAATACATGAACCAAACCCTTTTTCTCACATTAGTTGCCTTAGGCTTAGACACTTGTCCCACATAGTCCACTATTTTAGCCTAATGTAGTTGACAACCCCCAACTACTAGGAACATGTATAGATCATGCCAATAATAATGGGAACATGGCTAAAAACGTGCTAACTCCCATCTGCCAGGATTTTGAACAAAGCCAACTGCTGCCCATGTGCACAGCATGTGCCGTAACCTCCCTTGACTTAGTCAATCAGAAGCTTGGTGCCCATTTTCGTGCCTTGGCTTGGATCAGGCGCCAATGTCATTGTATCCAGATGCATTGTAGCCACATTTTGCCTATGTCATTGCCCACGAACATGGTCCTTTGCCGCGCCCCAATGCCATGACAAGTCTGTCCCGCGCACTGCCTTCCGTTGCACTTTAGCCTGCCTTTGACATTCCGTTTTTTCCTTGCCTTGGCATCACTGCCTCATGCCTTGATGTCTTTGCCATGATCTAGTGCCACCCTTATCCCGTAACTCATTGTCAAGTCCTTGCCAAGCTGCCTGACTTCTGCCAAAGCCTTAGCCATTACTTGCATGTTTCCCTTTTTGACTTCGCGCTACTCGTGCACCTAGCTTGCAATACTCTTACTGCTCCATGACAACGCTCTCGTTGTCAAGTCAAGCTCAAAGTGGCGGAGTTCTAACAAACTACCCACAACCTTTGAAACTCGACGTCATCATCGAGGTTAGCTCAATTTATGAATCCTAAGGGGTTGACAAGCAACGACCCTTGGCTTCCCTCCTCTTTAGCCACAATTGCATTGACACCAACAGTTTGTTTGTCACTGGTCATTGCCTCCAATGCAACCCTCTTATATGCGGCAGCCATAGCATTTAACACTGCCTTTTTCGGGCAGTCTCTTGCTCGATGTGTTCTATCACAAAGGAAACAACCACTGAATTTGATGCCCTTCTCCTTGCTCTTTGAAGTTCCAGCCTCATACTTTCCCTTCCCTTTATCTTCATTTGCATTGTTATTTTTACATTTCTTCCACTCCTTTGCCTTGTCCTTCTTTCCGTCGTTGGACTTTGAAGCAGAAATCTCATCACTCAAGTGAAAATCGCCCAATGCATCAGCCGCAGCTACAACACTTGCGAGGTTTTGAATATTCTGCCTACGCAACTCCAATTGTACCCACTCTTGCAGCCCGCTCATGAAGTTGTGCAACTTGTCTTCTTCTAACATGTTGCTAATGCTCAATATCAAAGAAGTGAATTCTTTGACATATGCTCTAATTGATCCAGTTTGCCTCAACTTTTTCAGTTTGTCCCTAGCAATCCAAGACGTATTGCTAGGAAGGAACTGATCCTTCAATTCCTTTTTAAGCCGCTTCCACGACTCAATCTTTGGTCTGCCCAGACTTTTATCTTCAGCCACACGAGTGCGCCACCATAATTTAGCATCTTCATTCAAATACATGCTAGTCAAGGTTACTTTCTCTTTCTCATCTTGCATACAAATAGCATGAAAGTACTTCTCCATATCCCAAAGAAAATTCTCCAATTCACGTTCACTCCTTGCACCACCAAATGCCTTAGGTTCAGGAATTTTCATCTTGAGACGATTAGTACCACGTTGAGGAGTATTCTCGCCCACAACACGTCGTAGTACCACTGTCTCGGCTTTCATATTCGCATTCTCTTGACTTAGCCTTGCCAATTCTGCCTCAAGGTAGATAAGCCTTTTCACGAGAGTTTGAATTTCTTCACCTTTAGGAACATTTCCCACCAATGCCTCCGGTTTTGTTAGCCTTTCCCGCGGTTCATTGTTACCACCGGCCATGTTCTCAGACAAGACCACGAAATCTGCCACTACCCGTCGTGTCTCCATCACGAACCTGCTCAGCTCTGACACTAGTTTTTACATGCGTGTTTTATGTCACACAAAAACAGCCCGCGGAGTAGCCAAGTCTCACACTTGACTTAAGCTTGCTCCAACACTTAGCCAAAATTTCAGTAACTTTGCACTTAGAATATTTTAGGCAGCTTTCAACGTAGTAAGTTTAGGAATGATTTTAGGCAACGAAAAATAAGTAAAGGGATAGAAAATATAGATGAACACAAGTCACAATATACAGGAAACTCTTTTTCCAACTTTGTATTTAACTCGAGCATACAAAGAAACTCAAACTCGAAGTACAATGCCGTGTAAAAGAAAATCACTCTTGAACCTCACAAGACTACTCTTAGCCTTAGGTGTCTTCACTCTTGAAAACTAGACTTAGGACTCTTTCCTAACTCAATGTGTACTCTTACACGTTTTTCACTCACGTCATAAACATAAAGGGTGCTGCCCATTTATAATACATGAACCAGCCCCTTTTTCTCACATTAGTTGCCTTAGGCTTAGACACTTGTCCCACATAGCCCACTCTTTTAGACTAATGTAGTTGACAACTCCCAACTACTAGGAACATGTATAGATCATGCCAATAATAATGAAAACATGGCTAAAAATGTGCTAACTCCCATTTGCCAGCATTTTGAACAAAGCCAACTACTGCCCATGTGCACAGCTTGTGCTGTTACCGCCCTTGACTTAGTCAATCTGAAGCTTGATGCCCATTTTCGTGCCTTGGCTTGGATCAAGCGCCAATGCCATTGTATCCAACTACATTGTAGCCCTATTTTGCCTATATCATTGCCCACGATCATGGTCCTTTGCCGCGCCCCAATGCCATGACAAGGTTGTCCCGCGCACTGCCTTCCATTGCACTTTAGCCTGCCTTTGCCAGTCCGTTTTTGCCTTGCCTTGGCATCACTGCCTCATGCCTTGATGCCTTTGCTATGATCAAGTGCCACCCTCAGCCCGCAACTCATTGTCAAGTCCTTGCCAAGCTGCTTCGCCTCCATCAAAGCCTTGGCCATCACTTTCCCGTTTCCCTTTTTGACTTAGTGCTACTCGTGCACCTAGCTTGCAACACTTTTGTTGCCTCATGACAACGCTCTCGTTGTCAAGTCAAGCTCAAAGTGGCGGAGGTCTAACACTAGGCTCCATGGGTCGCACTCTTTATTTTATCTCTATATATGTATCATGTTTCAAGTGTTAAACTTGGTTATTAATTGGGAAAGAGATACCAGAGTTGGATCGAAAAAACACAATAGTCAAGTAACACTTGTTTACTCCAAATACAAATTTCAATCGTTTTTCTATCACTCGACGAAAATAAATTTAACGCTTTACAAAGTGTTGAGTACACTTCCAAGCAATGACTTGTTCATCCTACCATAATTCAATTAAATTACCAACTTTTCTAGTGCCGAGGTAAGTTTTCTAATCCGTTTTTTTTTTCAACTTGTAACCGCCCGACCCCTACCCACCTCCCCTCACATCTTTTGACGCATTAACCCGCATACCCATTCCCCTTATAATTCAAATAAAATAATCCCCTCCTCTTTAAACAAAAGAACAAAAAGAAGATGCCACCAGGATATGCCAATTTGAGCATGGTTAAGGAATTGTATGCCAACTGGGGAACAATCATAAGGATTGTCGAGGTATGGAGGACGTCGGTGGACCTATCACGAGAAGCTTTATGTAGATACTTGGGGCTGGGAACTTTGCTCCAGGGACATTCACTAAGTTAATTTATCCACAGTCCATCTTACACGGTCATTCATCATACATTATGCGGAGTGGACTCCGTTGCCTAGTGGATCTGTACTATTGTAAATACACACCTTGAGATGTACATATTTGATTTTCATAGGGCAGTTCAAGTGTGACAGTTTTATCTAGGCCCGCATTATGCCAGCTGAGCATAACTACGATTGTTCGCGAGCCCGTGTGTGCTTGATGAATGCATCGCACCAAATTTCAGAACAAGACCAAGAGACTCTTCTTTGGAAACCTGTTGACCAAGTACATATTGTCCCTAGAGCTACTTGAGTACAAGGAATAAATGATATAGACCTAGCTCTTACAGGTCTTTTGGACATCACTACGTTAAAAGATTCAGAGGGAAAGTCCAAACTCAAAACTGCCGAGAAAACTGTCTGGGATGAGAATTGAAATCGTCATTTGTATGGCATGTTTAATCTGATTATGCAGCATGTTGGCCCAACATTGGGGGCTTCGGAGAAGAAAAGTACCAATTGCATGTTGTTGCTCCCAAACGCACACTCAAGTATACGTGGTCGATAAGTAATATAGGATTGTAAGTCCAGGTATCGTACCCATAGGGACTTGTGATTAACTATCAACTAAATTAAACCAAACAATTAATCTAATTCAAGCGAATCCTAAAGTATGAATATTTAACTAAAATTTAATCTAGAGTAACAAATTAAGAGATTAAAGGAAACAAGTTGGCAAATTATAGAGACGAATTCAATGTGAGTGAATATTCTAGAGCTATGGGTTAACTAACAATCCCGTTGAGTTTTCTACCTAAATTGTCTAATTAATTTATCTAGTTTATTGATTGACGGGGTTAATATTGCTCGTAGCCTTCTCCCGAAGTACAACTCGCCTATTCAAGTTAATCTAACGTCTATATTTCTATGGAATTAGAATTAACAAGAACGCATTTGTAATTCCCGTATAATAACCAAGCAAGGCGATTAGGTATATTCCTATCCTAACTGCAATCCACCACCACCCCCACAGTAAAAGATCTTGCTCTACTCAATATTATATGTAATCTAGAATTCCCTCTCCCGAGTTCAATCCTAGATTTGTAGATAGTATTTAATTGGTGATCAAGCAATCAAATAATTAAGAGCAAGATTGAATAAATAAACCAATATGATAAAATAATAAGAACAATTCAAGCTTCAAACTACAACGTTCATGTAGCACCAAACACTATAGAACTAATGAACTATGAAATTAAAGGAAGAGAAGAGAAGAAAAACTAGTTAGAAGCCTCTTCCAAGCGTGGTGTGTGTTTTCCCACGTCAATTCTCCTCCAAAGTATGTTGGATCCCTCCAAAGTGGCGTATCTCCTTTGACAAATAAGTTTAGTCTTGCTTTTATACGTGTTGGGTAGGTCTAGGGCCGAAATAACCGTGTCCCTGGCGAACTTGGAGAAAATTCACGTCACCGGCGCCCTGGCTAGCGCCAGACGCCCTCCACGACACTGCCAACTTGAGTGATATGTTTCTAGCGCCACAGGTGGGGCTAGGCGCTGCCTGTGGTGCTGCACTGCCCACCTTTCCTGTTTTCGTCTGTTTTGGCTCTAATTTTGCACATATCGCCCCTGATTGCTCCTGGGTCATCCCTACACATAAAAACACATCAAATTAGTATAAATAAACATATTTTACATCCTAAATCCACGAAACAAAAGTAAAATATGAGGCGATATACATACAAATATATATACTTTAAGCTAAACATCAACACCACACACTTAGACTCTTGCTCGTCCTCGAGCAACGGGACTAACAAATGTACCCTCAACAACATACGTCTCAATTAGGGAAGAGCTATTTAATTTTATTTTTTCAACATACACTATACCAATGACCATAGTTGATAGACACAATTAAACTGTAGCATATGCAATTACTTACACTTCCATTTACTTATGCCATTCTTCACATATTCACAACAAAGACAACGTGCTCATAACAATCCTAGCCTCAAAAGCCGACTCAATATCACAATGCACCCATGGCTTGAACACCCAATATCACGGAGAAGTCTAATAATGTTACCTATTCCTCGTGAAACCATGTGCCCTCACAACAAGAACAAGAGAGTATGTTGACTCCACACATTCGAGTTTCATGATCAAATATAGTTTAAGGACTCACATCTATCAAAGAAAATCTCTCACTCTCACAAAGAACTCACATGCATGCAAAAAGTACCATAGGCTTGCCCATAATGTAAATCTCCACTAATGTAGGGTCACTTGATCTAAAATCGATTAATACTTTATATGGTTGTAATGTGGGCTAAGGGACGGGTATGATATATTTAGGATTAGTGGTTCACTCTCCTAAGCACTTTAACACATCACATAATAAACTTTAAGTGCAATTTCTTCAATCCACTTCAAATTCACAAACAAGATCACTCCCCAAAATTCTTTCGTCTATCTTTAAGCACTACTTCAATTTATTCCCCACTAGCAAGGACAAGACAACAATTTAATCATCTCAATTTCCGTTCTTTTTTCAATTTTTTCTTCTCTTTTTTTTATTTCAACTATTCTTTTTCCTTTTTCAATTTCCACTAGTGGTGTATTAGTTTACAAAATAAGTGCACCTTTCTTCTTCTATTGGTTCCACTCAAAAGTCACCCCACACTTATTCCTTACTTCTTCTAGCGCTCATTTCACAATTAAAGTGCCATAAGAGGTAATAGGATCAAAAGAATATCATTTAAGAACAAAAGGGTATAGGCTCGTAATGTGGGTGCCAAATAAAAGTCTATAGGCTCAAAAGAATTCACTAGGGATAGTTTTTACTTTGTGATAAGCTTTAAGCTCAAAAAGATTGTTGGAGACTGTGCGTCCACCAGACTGTATAGAGAACTGGGTTCTCTATGTGTTTCCTCTGAAAGTACTAATAAACCAAATTGTATAGGGATCTGGTCCTATATCAGTTTTGTATAGTGCTAAGTTTGTGTGAGTCCACCAAATAGCAGAGTACCTGGTCCTTTATTGGGTTCTGTAGTGAATGCTAGTAAAGTTGAATGTAAATAAGGTCGGGGATTTTTACGTGGAAAGATACCACACAAGGGGATCAAAAAACCACGACCTACACCTGTAGGCTTTTAACTTTACTAACTTGCAATTTTCATATTACAAGCCACTTTACAATAACTCTATTGCAAAGACTTCAACTAACTTGTGATGCTCTCATCACAAGCCACTCTATAATTATTCTAGTTACAAAGAATTTGACTAACTTGTGGTGTTTCAGCCACAAGCCACTTTGTCATACTATGGTCACAAAGGCTTTTGACTAACTTGTGATGTTTCGACCACAAGCCACTTTGTCACACTACGGTCACAAAGGCTTTTACTTATGACTAACCTAGACACAACATAAACTCAGGGAGTTTACGGATTTTGGTTTGTTCCTAAGACAATGCTTCTAAGAAAGAAAACTAGGAATTACAATGAAGAATACATAAGAAAGACTCAACAACCTAAGGACTTAAGATATCTTCAATCTTGGATCAGGTCCTTGAGGTTGCAGCAGCTTTGTTCTTGAGAGAGGTTCTTGAGCACTTGAGAGAATTTCATTTTTTGTATTTGAAAGTGTTAGAACCTAAAACTTGTGCCTTGCATAAGGTTTATACCATACAAGACATCCTTAGTGATGTCCAATCTCAATGGGAAGTGACTGTTGCACTGTCTGTTGCACTGTCTACTGCACTGTTGCAGGAAGTCACTTCCTGCAATTGCTTTCCAGCTGTAGTTGACTTGTACTTCTGTCAGAGAACCCTAAGGGACCAGGTTCCTGTTGTGTTCCTCTTTGTACAGTTGTGATCAGTCACTCAGTTGCAATATAGTTGACTTGGACTTCTGTCAGAGAAGTACCAAGGAATCAGGTTCCTGATCTGGTTCTTATGCACACTGCCCAGATTGTCTTGAGTTGAGTCCACTAAATGGTGTTTTGTACAAACTCATTGTAGGTACACCTTGATTACATCACTTGAAGTGGCGTGAGCACTTTAGTTGGTCAGAGAATGAGTGGGTGCTGGAAATAGTACAGTGCGGCAGAACCTTCGTTTCCAGCTGTGTCCAATTGACTTTGTATTGTTGTGAGGGACCCACAAGAGTATCAGGTCCTTGTCTGGGTTCCTACTTCCTGAAGCTGCAGCAAGTTCAGATTTGGTTGGAATCTGTTAGATGTAGTGTAATCCAAATGAGTCAGGTTCCCTACCTGGTTCTTGACATTAAGTTTGTTAGATCATCAAAACACAAGGCAAAGATATTGAAAACCTATCAATCCTATCAAAGATCAAAGAAAGACTAAAATCATTTTTCAAACCGAGCATCACCTAAAATTCGCTTCGACTCACAAACCGGGCAAGTTCTAGACTCAATCACAATAACATGGACTACACAAAATCTCACTTTACACATGGAACATGACTCATTAAGGACGGTCTCATTCCGATTCTTAAACAACGCAAGTATTCACGAAGCCACAAGATATTAAGCATTAAGCACAAAGTGAATATAAGTCAAATAAAAGAGATATAGGCATCACAAAACATGCTACCCAATTTCAGCAAGGCATCATGAACAATTTCAAAACATTGGAAAGATACTCCACATGCCAAAGCTTAAATAGGCTACTATCAAACAAGTCAAAGGAACCTAAGTTCATCAATTTTCCTCCCTTTATTTCCTAAAGTCCTAATCTACTCTAAAAAAATAAAAAACTACTATCTCGTTCAAGCTACATCCCGTGGAAAAGAACCGATGCACAAAAAAAAATCACGGGGGATTATTGCTACCTAAAGAAAAACAAAAGACATATTTTTGGATTTTTCTATTTTTCACCACTTTTCTATTTTTTTATTGGACCTTAATCCCTCAAGAAAGTTGTCCACAAAATCCATCGTCGGGAAAAGTCAAAATTTTCTGATTTGTTTTTTCATTTTTTTATATATTTTGCAACAAAAATTACTACACGAAGAACGAGTACTACAACTAAGCTAAGATAGCACAAAAAATCACCCAGACAATCTCCTCACCCCACACTTAAAATTGTGCAATGTCCTCAATGCACACTGAAAATAACAAGAGGGTAAAAGAGACTCCTTGGTAGGCCAAAGGCCAAAGCATTAGCAGCTCACGGGATACTAAGACTTCTCCAAGGTATGATCCCTTGTGCGGGTACCTCACACTTAGTTTCAACCACCTGCTCGCTTTTGCACATGCCTATTGGCTTTGAATCCATACTCCTACTCCTACAAAACACAAAAAATAATACTACAAAAAAAATTAATACAATAAAATAAAAAATAAACAAAATAAAAAGAAAAAAAAATAGAATTGGCTTGCCTCCCAACAAGCGCTTGATTTAACGTCGCGGCATGACTCCATCACTTTCACCACTTTTTCTTCCACTTTGAGGATATAAATTGGGCCCAATTTTGCATCAATTTTTCTGTCATGTTTCTAGGACAGTGGTGTAAAAATAAAGGAACCAAGCAATAGATATCGCATCTTGCACTTCTTAGCCCTTAAGTGAGAAATGTCGTTTTGCCTCCTTGGTATGGCAAATTTAAGAATATAAACACTTTGTTCCTCATCTATTGACTTCTCCATATGCTCGGCTGGATTAATTCCGATGTCACCAACCATACAAATGTTGAAAAGTGTTTAGAATTACGTCCAATATGCTCCAACTCCAAAATTGCATTATTTTGACATCTTCAATTTTGCACTCTTCGTCAACCTTGGCATCATTAATAATATTTTGATCGAATAGTTGAAATTCCTCTTTCCGCTCCACAAGCTGGCTAGTATCCACAAAAATTGGTTGTAGGGTATCAGACGCCCCAGCTTTTTATACAATTGCGCATGCATGTCATGGATATCTGAGCCAAATTGGTCTATCTCTTGCATGAGCTCAGTTCTTCCTTCTATCAGTTGTTCTGTCATATTTGAAAGACCATCACGGAGAGACTCATGAAATTTTATCAGTTGAGCTTGTTCCTCTAGCCAAGATTGGCTCACTATATCTACTTCTTCAAAGTTATCTTCTTGTGGGAACTTGCTCTCTTCAGCCACTTCCTCCGCATCGGCCTTCATTCTCATGATTGCTACACTAATTCTTTGTATAGCCTTTCAATTTTCATCTTGTTGCTCGGCTACTTGCCTCATCATGTCCATAATATGAGCCACGATTTTCATATCCTCCACATCATTGCTCCTATCAAACTCATAAACATTATTAGAAACATTATAATAAGAACTCTTACACGGATAATAAGAATTATGACAACCATCCTAATGGCGACCTTGACAACCACACACATTACAAAAATTCCACACATCAGATTGAGATGCACAATTTTGCCCTAAGTGTGGTCCTCCACAATATGGACAAGGATCACCATAATAAGAATAACCAATATCCGACCAATTATCATTCCAAGATGCCATTTCAACAAAGATAGTAAATATTAAACTAAAATAAAAATTTAAAGACTTGAATAGACAAGAGTAAAAATCTAATCTAGTAGACTAGTTAATTTCTAAGTCCCCGGCAACGGCGCCAAAACCTTGCTGCTCCCAAACACACACGCAAGTATACGTGGTCGACAAGTAATATAGGATTGTACGTCCAGGTATCGTACCCACAGGGACTTGTGATTAACTATCAACTAAATTAAACCAAATAATTAATCTAATTCAAGCGAATCCTAAAGTATGAATATTTAACTAAAATTTAATCTAGAGTAACAAATTAAGAGATTAAAGGAAACAAGTTGGAAAATTATAGAGACGAATTCAATTGAGTGAATATTCTAGAGTTATGGGTTATCTAACAATCCCGTTGAGTTTTCTACCTAAATTGTCTAATTAATTTATCCAGTTTATTGATTGACAGGTATTGCTCGTAGCCTTCTCTAGAAATACAACTCGTATATTCAAGCTAATCTAATGCCTATATTCCTATGGAATTAAAATTAACATGAACGCATTTATAATTCCCGTATAATAACCAAGCAAGGCGATTAGGTATATTCCTATCCTAACCGCAAATCTGCCCCCCCCCCTCCCCAAGAGTTAAGATCTTGCACTACTCAATCTTATATGCAATCTAGAATTCCCTCTCCCGAGTTTAATCCTAGATTCGTAGATAATATTTAATTGGTGATCAAGCAATCAAATAATTAAGCGCAAGATTGAATAAATAAACTAATATGATAAAATAATAAGAACAATTCAAGCTTCAAACTACAACGTTCATGTAGCACCCAAAACTCTAGAACTAATGAACTATGAAATTAAAGGAAGAGAAGAGAAGAAAAACTAGTTAGAAGCCTCTTCCAAGCGTGGTGTGTGTTTTCCCACGTCAATTCTCCTCCAAAGTATGTTGGATCCCTCCAAAGTGGCGTATCTCCTTTGACAAATAAGTTTAGTCTTGCTTTTGTACGTGTTGGGTAGGTCTAGGGCCAAAATAACCGTGTTCCGGGCAAACTTGGAGAAAATTCATGTCACTGGCGCCATGGCTAGGGCCAGGCACCCTCCACGGCGCTGCCAACTTGAGTGTTCTGTTTCTGGCACCATAGGTAGGGCTAGGCGCTGCCTGTGGCCTTGCACTGCCCAACATTCCTGTTTTCATCCGTTTTGGCTCTAATTTTGCACATATCGCCCCTGAATGCTTCCGGACACTACTAGAAATCCGGAAAAAAATGACCGCAAAAAGCGACCAGAGTTGGTCGTTATTAGGCTAAAAAGAGACCAAAAAGCGACCAACAGGGTCTGATAGCTATATTGATGGTCCCTTTTATTTAGGGACCAAAGTTGGTCGCTAATTAGCGACCAACATTGGTCTCTAAGCTAAATGGACCAATTTTTCCGGATATTGACTATAGAGACCAACTTTGGTCGCTTTATTAATTTAATAATATAAATTTGGCGACCAAAGTTGGTCTTTAAATAAAAAATACATTTTTTTATTTATTTATTATTAATCATTATAAAGTGACCAACTTTGGCCTCTAATCCAAATATTATATTTTAAAATCTGGAAACTAGAGACCAATGTTGGTCGCTTTTTTATTCAATTATTTATTTATTTTATTAAACTAGCGACCAACTTTGGTCCCTAAATACATGAATTTAATTTATTTTTTAAATATTAGCGAGCAACTTTGGTCGCTATATCACCACAAATTTTATTTTTTTAATGAAATAACGACAAAGTTTGGTCGCTTTTTGTAGAAATCTGGGTAAATAGCGACCAACGTTGGTCGCTATTCTCCAGAAAATTATTTTTTTTAACATGAAGAGCGACCAAATAGAGACCTACTTTGGTCGCTTTTCTGTGTATTATTTTGGCATAAACTGCCTGTTTTGGCAGCTACACCACCTTCCAGTCATACCAAAACCCTAACAAGCAACAACAACAACAATTCAAACAACAATTCCAATAACAATAGCAAACAACAACCCAACAACAACAACAACAACAACAACACAAAAACAACATTAAAAGCTACATTAAAACCAAGAAAGTGTAAATTTCAATAGAACTACCAAACTAAGTTAACTCTTATTACAACCCAATGGAAAACAAATTGTATTTGTCTAGTTCAAATTGTCTAAAATTCATTCATTCTTTGGTACATCATTATCATCACCGTCTGATGAAGTTTCATCATCATCACGGTATTGAGAAGGGTCTACTTGTCGATGACGGGAAGAATGATCACGGGGAGGACGGGAGGAACGGCCACTTGGAGGACGGGACGAACGAGCACGGGGACGAGCAGCCTCTGGCGATGATGGCCGAGACTGGGGAATCAAAAAAGATCCAGCTAGGAGATTTTTGATCTGCTCTTGCATGCTCTGGCACTGAGCGACCACGCCAATATACTGAGCATCTCTAAGCTTTTCTCTTTCCTTGGACGCTTCTAGCTCGGATGTGAGCTTTGTCACAGTCTCCCGCATAGCGTAGAGGCTCTCCCCATCAAGTTGCTCGGCTTGCGAGGAAGTCCCTATTCCTTGCATTCCACACCTATAGCGTTGGAATGTCTTAGGAGGAAGGCCGTATACCTTCCCCCATTTTGGACCGTCTGCAGCCCGCGTCCATAGTCTTTCAACATCCTCGGCCGAAAGTTGGAATGGCGTGCCCGACTTATTAGGTGGCTGGCTGCATATGAATTCCTCAGCTTCAACTCTGAAGCGATCCTATAAGAAAAAGTAAATTGAATTAGTATTTCAAAATTTATATAAAAGTAAATGAAAATACTTAATGAAAAGTGAAAACTTACATGTACAGTCGAGGCACGTCCCTCGACCCACCTTTCTTGATCTGTATCTTTCTTCTTCTTCACAATATGAGTCTCCCTGAATAGCTCCCAAAATATACTCTGTTTGGTCCAATTATGAGTAACACCGTATCCGGGGAATATATGCGGTGGAACTTCAGTAACTTTACTGAAGTTCTGGACCCTCTCCCAAATTTCATCACCTGAAAGTATCGGAGGTGGATAATCATATTCCAGTTTATTCTTTTTGAAAGCATTTTTCATCCTTCTAAACTCATGACCCTCAGAAAAGAATTGACGATGACAATCAAACCATGATTGCTTTCGGCCATGTTTCAAAGTGAAAGCTTTACTATTTTCCATGCAGTAAGGACAAGCTAGATTCCCAGCAGTCATCCACCCAGACAACATTCCATACGCAGGAAAATCATTAATTGTCCACATTAAATTAGCACGCAAATTGAAATTCTGCTTGGTTGATATGTCATATGTTTCAACACCATCGTACCACAATTGTTTTAGCTCATCAATCAAAGGTTGCAAATATACATCTATCAAACTTTTCGGATTACGTGGACCGGGGATAATAAAATTTATGAATATATATGGACTAGTCATGTACAACTCGGGTGGTAGATTATAAGGTGTAAGAAAGACAGGCCAACATGAATACGGTGTCGCAGATACAGAAAAAGGCGTGAAGCCATCCGCACACAGACCCAACTGAATGTTCCTTGGTTCACTAGCAAAACATGGATATGTCCTATCAAAGTGCTTCCAAGCTTCTCCATCTGAAGGATAGCACATAACACTAGGTGGTCTTCTATTTTCAAAGTGTCATCTCATATGAGGAACAGAACTCATCGACGCATACAACCTCTTTAGCCAAGGTATAAGAGGTAAATAATGCATCGCCTTGATAGCGACCATCTTCCCGCTGGAAAGCCTCTTGAAACGAGACTTTCCGCAAAATTTACAACTGCTTAAATTTGCATCATCTTTATAATATAACATGCAACCATCTTCACAACAATCAATTCTCATTGACGAAAGTCCTAACTTAGAAACTAATCTCTTTGCCTTATAGAAATCACTAGGTAATTCGATTTCCTCGTCAACTAGTTCACGCATAAGGTCAATGAAAGAATCCATGGCTGCTTGAGAAATATTCCAATCAGATTTGATACTTAGTAATCTAACTGCAACAGACAACTTAGAGTGCGGACGTCCTTCATATAGTGGACGACTAGCTTCCTCTAACTGTTCATAAAAATGTCTTGCTTCATCATTAGGAGTTTGTTCAACATTTTCGTTGGGCTTACCCCCAAAGTGCATTCCAAAAGCATTCGCAACCATATCATGAATTCTGGAATCACTATTTCTATTCTCCCTCGACAGACTACTTTCACCAATAACCATGTTATGAAATATCACATGGCTACCATCCATCTCTCAATGATTAGTCCACACAAAGTAATTCGCTATAAACCCCACCATATAAAGATGAACCTTAACTTCCTCCGATTTTTCAAACTTCATACAGTCGCACTTAACACAAGGGCACCTAATTACTCCTTCTTTTATGTATGGCGGAAGTGACATTGCATGTCTAATAAAGTCCTCAACCCCTTCTACAGAATCCTCCCACAATCCCCGCCGATTAGGATAATTCCTATTGTACATCCAAGAACGATGTTCCATCTATTTAAATAGAGCAAGAAATAATTAAATTAGTTAATTCATAGCCTAATCTTTTTAGTTAACTAAAAGTCCAATTCATATCCTATTATTGTTGCTTCATAAAATGAAATTTAACCCCATATATAAATTAGTCCACCTAAATAGTTAATTTATTTGAACCCAAAAAGTATTAATAAGAACCCTAAAAATTGCAAATAATATATAACATGGAGAAATTGAACCCTAACATGGAGAAATTAAACCCTAACATGGAATTAACTTTGAACTAAACATAGTTGAACAAATAATATATAACTTTGAACCCTAATATATTGGAATTGAACCCCTAAAATCACTGTTTTTCGGAAAAATAAAAGAAAGGAGAGAGAAACTAACCTTGGGAGTGGAGGTCGCCGGAATTTGCTGCTGCCGTCAGGGGTCGCCGGTGGCGGGGGCGTCGCTGCTGCTGGAAGTCGGAGGGGGGAAGGGGTTTTGAGTGTTAGAGGAGAAAGATTTTAATTTGGGGAATAATTTTGAAAGAATGGACCTGAAACCCGTTTTGGCTCCTGTTAAAAAAAATAGCGACCAAACTTGGTCGCTATTTTGGTAGCCAAATTATTTTTGACTGTTTAACCAAAATAGCGACCAACGTTGGTCGCCATTTTTGACCGTTTGACCAAAATGGCGACCTTCTTTGGTCGCTATATATGAAAATAAATAAATAAAATAATTATTTTCCTCTTTTATATATATATATTTATATCCTACAAAAGCGACCAACTTTGGTCGCCTTTTGGTCAAACGGTCAAAAATGGTGTCACGACCCAGATTTCCCACCATCGGGTGTCGTGATGGCGCCTACTATCGGAGCTAGGCAAGCCAAATATTTAAAACACCTTTCCTGCTTTCTTTCAAACAATATAATAAACGAGACAAAATCTAAGCGGAAGACTTTAAATCTAAAGCAACTGAAAACCAAAAGTGCGGAAGTTTGAACGAAAATGCTACCCAGAGTCTGGTGTCACTAGCTCACGGACTACTACAGAATACTACAATCAATGTCTGAAGGGAAAATACATCATGTTTGTCTGATACAAGATAAACAAACAAAAAAAACATGGAAAGGGACTTCGGCCTGCGAACGCCAGCTAGGCTACCTCGAGAGTCCCTGGACTGAAGATAGCTCCCAGAAGTCCTACTGCTGCGGTCCGTAAGCTGCTCCCTGATCTGTGCACCAAAAATGCACAGAGTGTAGCATCAGCACAACCGACCCCATGTGCTGGTAAGTGCCTGGCCTAACCCCGGCGAAGTAGTGACGAGGCTAGACAGTACCTACCACAATTAACCTGTACAGATATATATATACAACAAGTGCAAGAAAACAATAACAAGATAATACAAAGTAAAACTGGGAGGGGACATGCTATCGGGGAGTAACAGATAAAAATGAAATATCGGAAATAAGCAGAAGAGACTCCGGTTCCCATGATATATATAAGTGGATATATAAGTGGACGGGCGTGCCACACGATCCCATAATATCATATATAAGTGGACGGTGTGCCACACGATCCCATAATATCATATATAAGTGGACGGCGTGCCACACGATCCCATAATATCATATATAAGTGGACGGCGTGCCACACGATCCCATAATATCATATATAATTGGACGGCGTGCCACACGATCCCATAATATCATATATAAGTGGACGGCGTGCCACACGATCCCATAATATCATATATAAGTGGACGGCGTGCCACACGATCCCATAATATCATATATAAGTGGATGGCGTGCCACACGATCCCATAATATCATATATAAGTGGACGGCGTGCCACACGATCCCATAATATCATATATAAGTGGACGGCGTGCCACACGATCCCATAATATCATATATAATTGGACGGCGTGCCACACGATCCCATAATATCATTTATAAGTGGACGGCGTGTCACACGATCCCATAATATCATTTATAAGTGGACGGCGTGCCACACGATCCCATAATATCATTTATAAGTGGACGGCGTGCCACACGATCCCATAATATAGTTCATAATATTTGACTTCATATAGTAGACCCCTTCAGGGGAAGATAACAACTCAATACCTTTAACCCGGCAAGGGTACAGCTAACAGTCCAAAATATCCCGACAAGGGAGAATATATATATCAGTCTACACATCCCGGCATCCCGGCAAGGGAGTATTCACAACACATTCTCCTTTTAAATCATTCTTCCTCAATCGTTCACATTATATGAAACTTATCAAATAAATAAGGAGCTTGTGTCACATTATTCGAATTAAAAGCAATCAAGACTCACGGTCATGCTAGACTCCGGTGCATAGATAACCGTCACCATGCCTATACACCGTACTCAACATTAGCAGGTAGCAAATATCATCCTACTCCTATTCCCTCAAGCCAAAGTTAGAACAAACACTTACCTCGAATGCTCCAAACTCAACTCACGCTTCTAGTACAGCTTTACCTCTTGATTCCACCACCAATCCACTCGAATCTAGTCATAAGTTACTTAATCACATTAATAATTACTAAATGAATCATCCCCAATGCATGAAAATAGATTTTTCAAGGTTTTTCCCAAAAAGGTCAAAAATACCCCCGGATCCACGTGGTCGAAACTCGAGGTTCGGACCAAAACCCGGTTACCCATTCCCCCATGAATCCAAATATATGATTTGTTTTTAAATCGGACCCCAAATTGAGGTCCAACTTCTCAATTTGTAGAAAACCTAGGTTCTACCCAAAACACCCAATTTTCCCCATGAAAATCTTTGATTTGAAGTTGAAATTATGTTAAAAGATGTTAAGGGATAAAGAAATTAAGTTAGAAATCACTTACCAATCGTTTTGGAGAAGAAAAGTTGTTTGGAAAATCGCCTCTTAGGTTTTGGGTTTTTGAAAAGTGAAAAATGACTGAGATTTTCCGAACTTGTATACCTTTCTGAAGACCTGGCGCGGACCGCACAAAAATGTGTTGCGGCAGCGCCGAGTGGGAGAAAAATTGGGGCTTCTCTGAACCCTTCCAGCGCGGACCGCACTGTTTTGGTGCGCGACCGCACTGGTTGACCTGAAACCCTAGCCCTCAGACTCAGCCGCGCGGACCGCACAAAAATGCATCGCGGCCACGCGGCTCCAGCGCGGACTGCGCGGAAATGACCGCGGCCGCGCTGGTGTCTGCAACACCTGAACCTGCATTTTCTTAAGTCCAAGACCTCCCGGGCCCCATTCAAAACTCACCCGAGCCCTCGGAGCTCCAAATCAAACATGCACACAACCTTAAAAACATCTTACTGACTTACTCGTGCGATCAAATCGCCAAAATAACATCATATACATAGGATCAAGCCTCACACACATGATTTTCTTTCAACTTTCATAAAAACTCAAATTCCCCATTTTAAGTCCGAAACACGTCATATGATGTCCGTTTTTAGCCAAACTTTACAGATAGTGCTTAACACATATTTAAGACTTGTACCGGGCGTCAGAACCAAAATACGAGCCCGATACCTATATTTTCTAACTCCTTTTCATTTCAAATTTCACATCAAATTTAAGAAGAACAATTTCTATCAAAAAATTCATTTCTCGGGCTTGGGACCTCAGAATTTGATTCCGGGCACACGCCCAAGTCCCATATTTTTCTACGGGCCCTCCGAGACCGTCGAATCACAAGTCCGGGTCCGTTTACCCAAAATGTTGACCGGAGTCAACATTATGCATATTAATACCAAAATTCATCAAATGTTTCACATAATTCACATATTCTAACATAAAAACTTTCCGGCTACGCGCCCGAATTGCGCACGCCAATCGAGGCAACTAAAAGCGAGATTTTCAAGGCCTTGGGAGCACGGAACAAGGAAGAATTACGGTGATGACCCCTTGGGTCGTCACAAATGGCAACCAACGTTGGTCGCTATTTTGGTCAAACAGTCTATACTTAGTGCATAGTATAGCGTAAGTATATATATATATTATATATATATATAAGCTATATTCGATACAGTATTACCTAATACACTTATACTTAGTGCATAGTATAGCGTAAGTACATATATTATATATATATAAGCTATATTCGATACAGTATTACCTAATACACTTATACTTAGTGCATAGTATAGCGTAAGTACATATATTATATATATATAAGCTGTATTCGATACAGTATTACCTAATACACTTATACTTAGTGCATAGTATAGCGTAAATACATATATATATATATATATAAGATGTATTTATATATATATATATATATATAAGTTGTATTCGATATAGTATTACCTAATACACTTATACTTAGTGCATAGTATAGCGTAAGTACATATATTATATATATATAAGTTGTATTCGATACAGTATTACCTAATACACTTATACTTAGTGCATAGTATAGCGTAAGTACATATATTATATATATATATAAGCTGTATTCGATACAGTATTACCTAATACACTTATACTTAGTGCATAGTATAGCGTAAGTACATATTATATATATATATATATTCGATACAGTATTACCTAATACACTTATACTTAGTGCATAGTATAGCGTAAGTACATATATTATATATATATATAAGCTGTATTCGATACAGTATTACCTAATACACTTATACTTAGTGCATAGTATAGCGTAAGTACATATTATATATATATATATATATATATATTATATATATATATATATAAGCTGTATTCGATACAGTATTACCTAATACACTTATACTTAGTGCATAGTATAGCGTAAGTACATATATTATATATATATATATATATATATATATATATATATATATATATATATATATATATATATATATATATATATATATATATTAGCTATATTCGATACAGTATTACCTAATGCACTTATACTTAGTGCATAGTATAGCGTAAGTACATATATTATATATATATATATATATAAGCTATATTCGATACAGTATTACCTAATACACTTATACTTTGTGCATAGTATAGCGTAAGTACATATATTATATATATATATATAAGCTATATTCGATACAGTATTACCTAATACACTTATACTTAGTGCATAGTATATAGCGTAAGTATATATATATTATATATATAGACACACACGCCCGCTTCGTAGTACTATTCATCCCTTGTATTACAAAAGTATTAACGACTTACATTTATATTATTTACATAGTAAATACAAAAGTGATTTTTAATTTTGACCATATTGAGACCAACTTTGGTCGCTAACTGTAAATGAATTTAATTTAGCGACCAAAGTTGGTCACTAATAGTACATGAATTTAATTTAGCGACCAAATTTGGTCACTAAATTTTAATCAGATTTATTTATATTTTATATAATATTTAAATTAATAATAAAAATTGTTAAACGTTAGAACTGGGTCCCACATTGGCGACCAACGTTGGTCTCTATTTCATTAAGCGACCAACTTTGGTCGCTAGCTTTTGAATTATATTTATTTATATTTTAATTTTTTTTTAAATAAATATATATTTATTAAAATATTATAACTGGGTCCCATGTTAGCGACCAATGTTGGTCGCTATCAACTTATCCTTCAATTAGCGACCAACGTTGGTCGCAAGTTTTAAATTATATATATTTATATTTTATAAGTTTTATAAAATAATAATAAAATTATTAACAAATTTAATGTGGGTCCCACTTTAGCGACCAATATTGGTCGCTAATCTCAGTATATATTTGACCAAGCAAGTCTGACCAGTCCAGTCAACAATTTGACTAAATTTGCGGCCAAATAGAGACCAACTTTGGTCGCTAATATATTTCAAATATTTTTTTATTATTTTCGGCAGTTTGGCGACCAACTTTGATCGCTTTTCTTGACAGACCAAATTTGCTCGCTAATTTTTGGTCGCTTTTTCCCGTATTTCTAGTAGTGAATGGCACGAAGCTTTTGATTATGTTAATCGACATATTTTACATCATAAATTCACGAAACAAAAGTAAAATATGAGACGATATACATACAAATATATATACTTTAAGCTAAACCTCACATGCGTAGTGTCATGGGGTCGACGAAGGAGATGTTTGGGCATGCACCAGGCAGCCCACTGCACCCGTCAGTGGATAAGAACACTTAATTGGGGTCCCCTAATGGGAAAGTTATTGGTGAGGGTGAAAAGGTCACTGGATCATTCGCTATTGAAGGTGTTGCAGAGGCTGTAGCTACAATGGGGATAGAGTCCCGAGAGCAAGAGGATGCTGGAGTCAATACTGATGATTAGTCTGAGCAAGGTTCGGGCGGTGCTAAATCAGATGATCATGTCTCGAATTATGACCAGAATGGGTCAGAATTGTAGGGAGTTTCCATTTTCATCCTTCTTGATTGATTTTTTTATGTGCATTGGGGATGGGGGAGGGGGAGGGGGGAGGGGCGGGACTTTCTGTTGTATTTTGTGCTGGATGATTGTATTGATATTAATTGTATCTTTTTATTTAGTCACTTGATTTTATTCTGATTTGTTTATTGCTTTCATAATATTGGGCTATAATATTCACACATCAATGGCTTGTAATAGTTGTTCTTCTAATATAGTAGCTTAGTTATAGTACTCTTCTATAGATAATCAAAAGCACTTTGTACTTTTCCCAATGATGATTTTCTTGGACATTTTCTCGATGGATTAAAGTCCGAAGAAAAAGCTCAATAATTTTTTTACTTAAGTAGTTAGTTCTTTAGTTTAGTGTAATAGAAAATTGGAGTGAATTGTTGGTGTCAACCATAGTCATAGGTATAAGTGCTTTATTGATATATGTTTCTTCCTACTGTGGTGTTTTGTGTTACATCTTTGAGTTACTCAAGGAAGAGCAAGTGTTTAAGTATACGGTGTTGATATTCGGCAAAAAGTATAAATTATTGTGTGCTAATTATCTCATATCTTGGTGTGTTATTAATGATTATTGTATTGGAAAAAACTGAGTTTATATTAAAGATGATGTGGCATGACACGTGAATTAGTTAAATCGTTAAAGCGCAGCAATTGACTAAGAGGCACGGATGGAGACAGCCACGGGAAGAAGAATTTAAATAGACACGAGACGACGTATAGATACGAGTCTTGTACCAATTTAAATTATTTACAGCCAACGGATTAGAAGGCATTGAAGACAAAGATCTAATGACAGAAAGGAGTCCAAATTCATTATTAAATACTTGATACGTTACAAAATTGGTATTTAATAGGAATGATTGTATAACGGCTTATTTAATGTCATTTATTACTCATGATTATATCATTAAAGCTGAGGCTTCATTCCTTTACCTAGAATTATCTATAAAAGGAAGAAGTATCATCATTTGTAAGGACACGGAATACTACTGAGAATTCACTGAAATACACAACTATTTGCTTTTTTTACCATCATTCTCAAAAGTATTTTATTTTTGTCTCCTGATTATCAGTAACCCGAATTTCTTTTTAGCTTTGACCAAAGACTCAGATTTTTGGTTAAACAAATTGGTTCCGTTACCGGGAATCTGATAATCTTTCCTTTTAAGCTATATCTTATCTATTGTCGTCACCATGTCAAACAACAACGCCGACAACAATAGTAATAACACATTGGGAAACCATGAGAATCAAATACATCAAAATCAAGATGACGTGGTTCCCTCTCCTCTAAATTCACCACGTCAATCTCGTAAAGGCACTCTTGTTACTGAATCCCGTGCTGATCAACAAGAGCAATCTGAACATTTTGAAGGAGTTACAACTGAAGCTTTGCAAAAGCTAATTGATGCACAGGTCGGCAAAGCTCTTCAGACACTTGTTAGTCGATTGCCTGCTGCGCCACCCACACCAACTACTAATAATAATACATTGGAGAATCCCCGTTCTGGTCTTGATAATTCTGGAAACGGAGCAACCCCCAGTGAACCACAAGAAGGGGGACCAGGTAATTTAAATAATTCATATTTGCAAAATTTAGTACTAACCTTGCAGAAACAGCTTAAGGAACAAAATGAGCGTATTGAACAAATCCCTGGAGTTCCGCCTGTAATAAAAGGAGTAGACATGGACAAATACTTACAACAACCATGGAAGCCTAGTGCTGTTCCCCTTCCAATTCCAAAAAAGTTCAAAATGCCTGACATCCCGAAATATGATGGTACTACAGACCCACGTAACTGCATTTACAACCGGCGTAAAAGGCAACGACTTGACCAAACAAGAAATTGAATCAGTATTGGTCAAGAAATTTGGAGAAACACTCACCAAGGGTGCATTAACCTGGTATTCTCTTTTATCTGAAAATTCTATTAATTCTTTTGCTGAGCTTGCAGATTCTTTTATTAAAGCACATTCGGGAGCACAAAAGGTTGAGAAAAGAATGGAAGATATTTTCAAAATCAAACAAGGGGATTCGGAGCTGCTTAGAAACTTTGTTGATAGATTCCAGCGTGAAAGGATGACTCTACCTCGTGTGCCTGACAATTGGGCTGCTATAGCCTTTGCAAGTAATTTAAATGACAAAAGTTCTGAAGCCACGAGACGAATCAAAGAAAGCCTTCGATAATTTCCTACAACCACATGGAATGATGTTTACAACATGTATAGCACGAAGCTGCGAATCGAAGAAGATACTGTACCTAAGCTTCATCATGAAGAAAGGGGTGGCACCAGAAGGTCAGAAACCGAAAAATGATCAGGTAAAAACAGGTACGATCCATATATGGGACCTGCAGGAAAAGACCCACGGTCAAAACAAGATAGCCAGCAATATGATCAAAAATCGAGGAACCGGGATTCTGGCTCTTCTTCAAAGTTCAGGAATGATCGGAACAGACAAGAATCACGGGGTGATGACAGGAGTTTAAAGGACGATTCGGTGGATATAATTTTAATGTCTCTACCTCTGAGCTCGTAGCTATTTTAAGAAGCATGGGAGATAAGGTACGGTGGCCAAAAGAGATGCGGTCAAATCCAAGTAGACGCAATCCGGATCATTGGTGCGAATTTCACAACGATCACGGGCACAAAACTTCAGAATGTAGATTCCTGCAGAGTGAAGTGGATCATTTATTGAAGCAAGGGTACCTCACTGAGTTATTTAGTGAGAAAGGAAAACAAGCTTATATGAAAAACAGACAAGAGCCACCACAACCTCCTTCACCCAAGAGGACAGTGAATGTCATAAGCGGGGGAGAAGATATTCACGGCGTAACCTGCACAACCTCCAACAAGGTTTATAAGGTAACGATTATACACGGGAAACGGGTGCGGAAGGTCCTTGAAAATGAAAGTATTTCGTTCGATGACGCAGATACCGAAGGAGTGACAACTCCACATAATGACGCACTGGTAATATCTTTACGTGTACATGATACTAATGTAAAACGAGTTTTGATTGATCCAGGGAGTTCTGTAAATATTATATTACTAAGGGTACTACGAGAAATGCAAGCTGAAGACAAAATGATACCCAAGGCGCACACCTTGTCAGGCTTCGACAATTCAAGTGTAGTAACAAAAGGTGAGGTATTTCTAACAACTTTTGCTATGGGTGTTGTGAAGGAAACTAAATTTCAGGTAGTTGATATGGAAATGGCCTACAATATGATCATGGGGAGACCATGGATACACGATATGGATGCTGTCCCATCAACTCTACATCAGGTTATTAAATTCCCATCACCATGGGGAATTTGCCAAATTTGTGGGGATCAGCAGATGGCTAAAAGTGTCAACGCTGTAACAAGTACGAGCGCCGCAAATAAAGAGAAGTAGCAATTACAGGAAACAGTTGAAGGTAAAAAAGATCAAACTTCAACTGAACAGGAAAAGACGGATTTGGACTCAAGACCTGATACAATTCAAGAACCTGAAGAAAATGAAAGCATCAAAACGACAATTGAAGAGTTTGAGGCAGTGATGTTATTTGATCAATGGCCTGAACGGAAGGTTTATGTCGGGGCCAATTTAAGCATGAACATGCGAGGTATGATAATCAAATTTTTAAAAGCTAACTTAGACTGCTTTGCTTGGTCCCACGCTGATATGACAGGGATACTACCAAATGTGATGACTCACAAACTTAATGAGGACCCTTCTTTCACACCAATAAAGCAAAAGAAACGGAAACAAGGTGCTTTCAAGAACCAGGTGATTCAGGATGAAGTCCAAAAATTATTAAAAATCGGATCAATCCGTGAGGTAAAATATCCTACTTGGTTAGCTAACACGGTGGTTGTACCCAAGAAAAATGGTAAGTGGCGCGTTTGTGTAGATTATACCGATTTAAATAAAGCCTGTCCAAAAGATTCCTTTCCCTTACCGCATATAGACCAACTAATTGATGCAACTGCAGGTCATGAACTTTTAAGTTTTTTAGATGCATACTCGGGATATAATCAAATTAAAATGGATCTTGGTGATGAAGAAAAAACTTCTTTCATCACAGACAGGGGGACTTACTATTATAAAGTAATGCCCTTTGGCCTCAAAAATGCTGGGGCAACCTATCAAAGGTTGGTCACCAAAATGTTCCAAGAACATTTAGGGAAAACAATGGAGGTATATATAGATGATATGCTCGTCAAAACCCAGCAATCTCATGATCATATTTCTCATCTATCTGTTACTTTTGAAATTTTGCGAAAATTTAATATGAATCTCAACCCAGAAAAATGTGCATTTGGAGTTGCTTCAGGTAAGTTTTTGGGTTTTCTTGTTTCTAATCGTGGTATTGAAGTGAATCCTTCTCAGATCAAAGCAATAGAAAAAATCCCGGATATCCTTACTAATAAAAAGGAAGTACAAAGATTAACGGGAAGAATTGCAGCTTTGGGGAGATTTATTTCCAAATCCTCAGAAAGGTGTTTTAAGTTTTTCTCTGCACTTAAAAAGCAAGATCATTTTGAATGGAATGAAGATTGTCAACAAGCCCTTAGAAATTTGAAAGCTTATTTGTCAAAACCACCGTTGTTGGCAAAACCAAAGGTGGGGGAAAAACTTCTCATTTATCTGGCCATATCTGAAGTTGCAGTAAGTGTTGTTTTAGTCCGCAAGGACCAAGGTAAACAATCTCCTATTTATTATGTAAGTAAGTCCTTATTGGAAGCTGAGACACGATACCCACAGCTAGAAAAATTAGCATTAGCTTTGATCATGGCATCTAGAAAGTTAAGACCTTATTTTCAATGTCATCCCATTATTGTAGTTACTGCTTTTCCACTTCGAAATATTTTGCATAAACACGAACTTTCAGGAAGATTAGCAAAATGGGCTATCGAACTAAGTGAGTATGAAGTTATTTATCAACCCAGGACCGCTATAAAGTCTCAAGTACTAGCTGATTTCGTGGCTGATTTTAGCGAGGGAATGCATTTAGAAGCAGAATAAGAATTACTAGTTTTTAATGGTGCGAACCCGGGGACTTGGGTTTTATTCACTGACGGTTCATCTAATGTAAAAGGGGAAGGCCTAGGAATAGTCCTCGTACCACCTGCGGGTGAGACCATTAGACAGGCTATAAAATGTCATTCTATAACTAACAATGAAGCAGAGTATGAGACTGTAATTGCAGGTTTAGAATTGGCACGAGAACTCGGCATAACACAGATTATAATCAAGAGTGATTCACAACTCGTGGTTAATCAGATGCTGGGGACTTATACAGCCAGAGAGTCACGAATGCAAGAATACCTCGCAAAGGTATGGGAGTTAATAAAGTAATTCCAAACATGGAAAGTAGTGCAGATCCCAAGAGATGAGAATGTAGAGGCAGATGCTTTAGCAAATCTTGCATCTGCAGCAGACGTGGCAAACAATACAGATGCTTCAGTCATACATCTATTTCATTCCGTTCTTGAATCTGATAAAAACGAGGTAAATTTTAATCATCTAACATGGGATTGGAGAAACGAAATTGTTGCCTTTTTACAGCACGGAACCGTGCCTAATGACAAAGGAAAGGCTCACGCGCTTCGCAAAAAAGCTGCACGATATTGTTTATATCAAGGAAATCTTTATCGAAAGATGTTCGGCGGACCACTAGCAAGGTGTCTCGGACCCTCTCAAACTGAATATGTTATGAGAGAAGTACATGAAGGACATTGTGGGAATCACGCAGGAGGACGGTCACTGGTAAGAACGTTAATTCGCACAGGATATTATTGGCCTAAGATGGAAGAAGAGGCAACCAGTTTCGTGTCCAAATGTGATAAATGTCAAAGGTACGGCAATAATATGCACAGACCAGCTGAGTTACTACATCCTGTTTTAGCCCCATTGCCCTTTATGAAATGGGGAATGGATATCGTAGGTCCACTTCCACAAGCAAAAGGTCAAGTAAAATTTCTACTTGTACTTACAGATTATTTCACTAAATGGGTAGAAGCAGGGGCATTTAAACAGGTACGAGAAAAAGAAGTTAAAGACTTCATATGGCGAAATATAATATGCCGCTTTGGAGTACCAAAGGAGATCGTGTGTGACAATGGACCACAATTCATTGGAGCTCAAATCACAGAATTTCTTCGAAGTTGGCAGATCAAAAGAATAACGTCTACGCCATATCATCCAGTAGGGAATGGACAAGCAGAATCAACTAACAAAGTTATTATCAATAACTTGAAAAAGAGGTTACAAGATTCAAAAGGTAATTGGCCTGAGGTGTTACCTGGAGTATTATGGGCTTATCGTACAACGACCAAAACAGGCACTGGAGAAACACCATTTTCAATGGTTTATGGTACGGAAGCCTTAATTCCAGTTGAAATAGGTGATCCAAGCACACGATACGATCAGGCAATGGAGGAATCTAATAATGAAGAGATGCGGGTTAGCCTAGATTTACTTGAAGGAAGAAGAGAAGCTGCTTTGATAAGGATGGCAGCACAAAAGCAAGTAATAGAACGATATTACAATAGGAAAGCACGCCTCAAATATTTCAAAATTGGGGACTTCGTGCTTAAAAAGGTGTTCCAATCTACAAAGGCTGCTAACTCAGGAAAGCTAAGTCCAACATGGGAAGGACCGTACAAAGTCCGTGGCATTGCGGGAAAAGGAGCATACCAGTTGGAGACAATGGATGGTAAAGTTTTACCCTCACATTGGAATGCCGTCCACTTAAAAAGATATTACTTTTGAGAAAGAACCTACGGTCAGGTATCATCATGTTAAAATTTCTCTATTGGATTATTAATATTTTACTAACGATTTTAGATGCTAGGCAAAATACCTTAACTCGTGCCAAATGATGAGTCACAACCTGCAAGGCAAAATGGAGTATTCTTAAATTCCTAGCCCAGGGTTACAATTAATCTGATGGAAATACACACGAGTTAGGCGGTCTTCATCTATAATCGCACCTTCGGGTCCCGCATATCTTTCTGTTTCAGGAAAAAGGGCCAAAGTAAAAGAAATAAACAAGTGCTCAAGGCTTCATACTTCACCGCTCAAACACTTGGGGGACTACAATATTGTACACAGATACGTGTAGAAATGCAGTTACGCAGATACGAATAACGAACGATAGAAGTCAAGTGTCGAGAAAAAATTATGAAGTCTTCAGCATTCATGAGAACAACAGAGTCATCTCTCAAACTCATAAACAAAGTCACCTCTCAAACCCTTCTTAATATGTAAAGATAGGGTCATGACTATGTACTGAAACAGGTTATGAAGAAAAACCTTATTTATTTTATGTTATTTACAAATTTGTTACAAGAAAAATAGTTACGAGAAGGTTGTAGATGTATTGTAATACATGTAACAGTCAAACACTTGTTAAAAGTTTATGAATAAAAACTTGCCAAAGTTGTTTCATACAAAACGTGTGTTTTCCTATTTCTTTCATCGTATTATAACACCATTATGAAGTTGAGACGTCTTCTTCATTAAGTGTCGATAAAATAAAAGGGCCCTCTTTTATAAGCCTCATGTTAATAAGTCATGAGAAGAATCATAAAGCATTTTCAAAGGATAAAAATGCTAAACTACTCTATAAGTCCTAAATAAGTAAGGAAAAGGCAAGAATAGAACACATTGAAGTACTAACAAAACTTCTTAATATAATTAAAAAGACTAAGTAGAAACTTAGTCAATAAAGGTTTATACAAGTGCCCCATTATGATAACTGGGGACTTTCACCAAAACATCCCTTAAAAACTAAGGGATAAAACCATCATCCAATTGAAGGGGTTAGCACATCAGAAGTTGCAATATTAATTTCACTTTCAGCCACAGGCACGGTGGCAACTTCTGAAGAAGCATCAACATAAACGGTTTCAGCTGAAGCAGGAATTGTAATCCCAATTGCTGCAGTAGTCACTTCTTCATTTAAAAGTTCTTCTGTTCCAGGAACTTCAAGTGCAGGAGAAGGAGTATTAGTAGACTGTTGGCTTTTCTCGATGGTATCTACGACTTTGGCCAGTTCAGACTGCAAGTCAAAACCTTCTTGAGCAGCTTCCGTCAAAGCATCACGACGAGATTTCGGGAAAGCCCAACTCACCTCTATGTTAAAAGTTTCCTCCAGAAGTCTATATTCCTTTTCCCACATAGCAAGATCGTTTTTTAAGATTTGGTGTTCAGCTAAATGGGAATCAAGGGAAGCTTCAAGAGAGGCATGAGAACTCTTCAAGGCATGAATCTCGTCAGAAGAAGTCTGTAAGTCAGCCTGAGCTTGAGTTAAGCTTTGCACTAACTCTCCTACATACTCTTCCTTCCTAGCCAAAAGTGCCTTCAGCTCCCTAACTTCTTCACTAGCCTTGGATAATTGTTCTGACAAAGAGCATTCCAAAAGCTCTTTGTCTCTTTTCAATTGGCTTGAAGAAGCTTTGGCAGTTGCCAGTTCAGAAGCTAAACCACGGTTTTGCTGCTCCAGGATATTTTTATTTTCTTGCAACTCCTCTATGGTCCCTTGAGCATTCTCAAACTGTTCCTTCCAATTGGTAGCTTCAAGCTGGGCTCCCCTAGCTATTTCTTCAGCCTCGTGGACAGTCTTTTCAAACTCACGGGCTTTTCTTTCCAGAAGGGAAATTCTTCCCATTAATTCCGTGCCAATAAGGTTAGCCTACATAGATAACTCATAGAAATGAGAGATTGAAGATAATTAAAAAAAAACTTGTTGGTAAGAAGAAAAAAATACCTTCAAAGTAGAATGAACTACGTCATTCATCAGAGTTAAGCAGATATGGCTCTCCATCTTCTTCTTCTCGATATCTCCAATTAGAGGTTCGAGCCAAACATCGGCTCTACCGGTCTTCCTCAAGAGGCTATGATTGGCAGGAACGTCCAAAGTAACACTTCTCATAGTCATACTTCCACTGTTAGAACCCGACTCTGTACGATGAACAGAGGGAAGAGGAGCAATGGAAGGAGAAAATGTAGAAACAGGAATGGAAGGAGAAGATGTAGAAAACAACGCAGGAGCGGAAGCAGGTGCAGTAGAAACTGCCAAGGGAACGGACATAGGAGCGGTAGAAACTGGCAAAAGAACGGAAGTCGTCAAAACTGGTAAAGAAATACTTACGGTTGGCAGAGGAATGGAGGAAATAGGAACAAATGAGGAAAGAGGAGCTTCATCAAAAACAGGGCCGAGCTTGCCACTCCCGAAACTGTAAGCACGTGATTTTTTCCCTATATGAGAAATACTCCCGGAAAATGCAAAATAAAATAATTTTCCTTGGTGTGCAATTTTGAGTATTTTTGTGATATTTTTGGATAATCATTTGTATTTGTCTGCATTTGCTTATTGTTAAGTTAATAAAAAATATAAAAATATGTCGCATTTTGCATGTAGGATTTCATTCTACAATTGTTAGTAATTAAATTAGTTTTACAAAAATTAAAAATTACAAAAATAGGCATCTTTTGCATTTTTAGCATTTAATGTCCAAATGGACAATTTTATGCTTAATTATTACTTAATTGTGCGTTAATTGTTATTGGGAGTTAATTTGCGCTTTTATAATTTAATTTAGTTCTTAATAATAACTTAAGTATTTTTATAATTTAGTTTTAGAAAATAAAAGAAGAAAAGAGAACAAAAATACAAATAAAAATCGGATTGGGCCACTTCTTCAATTTTCAACCCCAGGCCCAAACAATTGTCCACGACCCAGTCCACTTCACACGGGTCGACCCGGTCCGCCCCATTAACCCAATACCCAACCCCTTTCTTCATTTTTTGGTCTAAACACAAAAACAAAACAAAAAATAACAAAACAAAAACCCTAAAACACTAACTCATCCGCCTCCTCTCTTCATCCTCTCAAAACTCCAAGCACACAACCATGGCTGCCCTTCACCCTCACCATGGACGACCCAGCTGCGTCTTCAGCTTCACCAACGTTCATGGCTCCTCCTCCTCCTTCGTTCGTCGCTCAAACAACCAAGCGACACAACCACCCAATGATAGCCATGAACGAACAACCCCGTTGATGACCCACCCCGCTGCCTTCGGCTTCACCATCACCAAGGTCGCAGCTGCTTAGTCTTCAACCACGAGCAGCCCAGGCAACCACACGACTGTTTCTGTTTCATCCTCGTTATCCGGCGTCAAGATCGAGCTTGAGCTCGACGTCCATGGCTGCCTTCCTCCTCCCCGCGTAGCTGCTCCATTCTCATCTTCATCCGTGTCTGCCTATGCCTTCTGCTTCGTCTTCCCCATCAGAACAACCAGCTTTACTGCTTCGTCTTCGACTGCGAACAGTCCGAACAATGCTGTCTTCTTCATGTTTCGGCTGTTCCAGCTCGTTGTCCATGGCTGAGTTGCATCTTTTCCAGCTCCAGCTCGTTGCATCTTTTCCAGCTCGTTCATGTCTTCTTCGATGCGTTGTTGTTTCTGCTCCAGCTGCTGCTGCCGCGTCGATCGTTGTCTTGCTTCAGTTACTTCTTAATCGTGTTCGTCACTGTTGGTTCGAGCTTTGGTCGAGGCTCGTCAAGTTCGTTGTTTGTTTAGTCGTCCGTCGTTTCAATCCGGTTAGTAGATTTTTGAGTTTTATTTTGTCCATATTTGGTTTTGATATTTCTCGAACCTAAAATCAACAAATGTTTGTTTTGTTTATCGTTTGAATTAATTTTTTAGTTTGTTCATGTTGTTTGTTAAATTAATTTTTCAGATTCCAAATGAAAGATTAATTAATTGTTTTTCATGTTTATTTCATGTTCGTATTGTTGTTTAAATGAATGTTTGTTGTTGTTTAAATGAATATTTGTTAGTTTAATGCTTGTTAGATTCAAATTGAAATTTAATTAATTATTTCTTCAATTTGTTTCATGTTGTTATAAATTTTCCAGAAAATGTTAATGTTGTTTAAATCGTTAGAATCCGTCATGTTTGTCGCTTAAGAAACAGATTTAATTCATGTTCATCTTTGTTTGAAGTTCATGTTTAAATCCAGTGATTTAATGTGAGTTCATGTTTGTTTGTGATTTGTTGATTTAATTTGAATCATGCATATTGTTGTTGGTATTGTTGTATCTTTGGTCATCCATTGATGATCTAAATTAACCAGGATTGGTTCCCGATATGGTTGATTTATTTCCATTAATTTGGAGTTTGTGTTGTTCATGGTGTTCATATAATTGTTGTTGAAGATTGTTGAGAAATTGGTCATCTTGATCATATTTTGGTCAAGTTATGATTAATTGAGTGTTTAGAGCTGATGGGGGTAATTTGGTAAATTGCATTGCATTCGGGGGTAGATTTGTAATTGCAATAAGGTCGGAGGGGTTGTTTGGTAATTGAACATTATTTTGATTCTTTATGTTAAGCATGAGGGACAAATATAATGGGGTGGGTTTTTTGATATAATTGTTTAACATAATAGGACAAAACATAATGTAATGGAGGGGAATATTGTATTTGTTTATGTTAGGCATGGAAGACAAATTGTAATGGGTTGAAGAATCTTGTACTTGTTTAATGTAGGCATGGGGGACATATTGTAATGGGTTGGTAATGTGGCATTTATTTAATGTAGGCATGGGGGACAAAGTTTTAAAATAAAGAAGACATTTGATAGTGGGACAAAGCATGCCATTGGGGGAATAATTTGGGTTTAGGAATTCAATGCAAGGTCTTGCTATAAATATAGAGTCATTTCTTGACATTAGGGAGACTTGAGAGTTTTAAGAGAGATTTTTGGGGGGAGAGAAAAAGAGTTGAATATTATTGAGAGGATTTTTAGAGAGAGTTGACAGATTCTTTTTACACTTGAGAGTTGACATACTTTTATACTTGGAGAGAGTTTGTGATAGTAAAAGAGAAAGACAATTTGAACTTTCACTCGAACAATTCTGTTTGCTTTTCTTCGAGTGTTATTCAAAAGTCAGAAACTACTGCATCTCGTATCTTTTCTCTCTTCTGCTTTGACTGCGATTGTACTTTTGCACTGTTGAGTTTTCAATCTGTTACTGGGTTATTCTACTGGTTGTTACTGGTTTTGCGGAGTTGCTGAACCTGTTGTTGCCGCGTTATTACTGTCGTTGACTCCTACTTCTTTTGTTCTTGTACTGCTGTTTCCAGGTACACATTTGTACACTCTTGGCTTGAAGCGAAAAATGAAATATTAATCAGGCTCCTGTTCCTGTTGAATTCTTTTGTTTGGATCTGTGTTTGAATATTAATTTTCCTCTCTTTGTATAAAAATGTAGTCGATTAATTAATTAGTAATGAGGCTGCATATGTATGATGTCTTCATCTAATAATGCTCGTTTAAATTACTTGAAGAATAGTTAATCGGCTTTGATATTATTGTGTATCCCTCTCATGTTCCAGCATTAGTAAATAATAGAATATAAAAATGAAAGCAGTTTTTCTTTGTACAAACTCGATCGAAATTTTCCAATCGCATTAGCCGTAAACTAATAACTAATAAGTTACGTTTTCAGCATGTAAATAATTAAGAGATTTTCTTTTATTTTTAGAGACGAACTTAATAGAAAATATAATCACTATAGGTTTATCCTTTAAAAAATAATGAGATGAGCCTCGCCAAATAAAAATGCAAATTGCGGGGCCCTCAACAACTAATCATAATATTTAGAATTCAGGCTAGGCCGTTTAGTGAATCTCATGGCCTTCTCAAAAAATAATAACGCGTTAGACTCTTTAGGCTCAGCTTAATTAAATCATATTCTTAAATTCGGGTGCACATTGATGTGACCCAAATCCAAATCTCAACGAAGTCAAAATGTGTTGACGATCACGGGCGCACTGATTGTGACGTGGTTCGAGATGCATTTTCACGACGTTGCAATTCTATAAAAATAAGTGATAATGATAAAAGCGGTTTAAACTTAATAAAAGCACGTAAGTCATAACATGTATTTAAATCAGATATTTAGCCATTATAACAATTTAAGCGACCGTGCTAGAACCACGGGATTCGAGGGTGCCTAACACCTTCCCTCGGGTCAACAAAATTCCTTACTTAGAATTTCTGGTTCGCAGACTTCACTTGGAAAAGTCGAAAATTTCCTCGATTTGGGATTCAAGATAAACCGGTGACTTGGGATACCAAAAGCCAAACCTTCCCCAAGTGGCGACTCTGAATTAAATAAATAATCCCATTTCGAATATTGTCACTTAAATTGGAAAAACTCCCTCGCGCATTTAACCCTTCGGGGCGGGCGCGCAAAAAGGAGGTGTGACAGCTCTGGCGACTCTGCTGGGGAATTAACCCAGAACCACTGGCTCAGAGTTCAAGAATTCGAGCTTAGAATAATTGTTATATTTGACTTTATTATCTGATCTTTATTACATGTTTTTGCATAACGTGCTAAATGTTGTCTTTTACCGCTTTGATATTATCTAATCTGTATATAAACTGTGCCGAAACCCTTCTTTTCTTACCTCCGGGGAGAAGCTCGCTGGTCGAGACTCCCTATTCTGTTAGTGTCAATACCTGAAATAAGAAAGAGGTCGGACAAGTTACAAAGCCAGACGATCTCGCGGGTCCCCGGTACGTAGCCCCCTCCTCGACTCGAGTTGTCCGCTCGGGTACACAGTCTAGAACAAATACCCAGGTTACGAACCTAGAATAACTTGACTTCATGCCGGATCCCTAGTAGGAACGCTTATTTGCATCATGTTGCATTTGACTTAGGGGACTCAACACAGGGGTTGGGTCCGTCTAGGACTAGCAACCTGAAATGAAAAGACCATCCTGTTGCATCCTATTTGTCTCCGTGCATTTATTTGTCTCGGACATGCATGTTGCCTGACTTTGGAGTATTTGAAAATATAAACAGAAAAATAATAATAAAAAAAAATAACAGTGTATAAGGCTAATTTTCTACTTTGAAAAATAGCAATGCCCAATTACTGTCAAAACTCTACCGAAATTTTGCGATAATAAAGGGGAAAATGTTTTATTTACTAAGAAAAAGAAAAACAAAAAGATAGAAAAATAGTCTTTTATTTTTGGGAAGTTGTTTGTTGAAAAATAAAAGGAAAGAATTTTGTTCTAAATTAATTCGGTTAATTTAACCGAACTACGCGGGTCTGATTCTCACCGGATGTGAGATACGTAGGCAAACCTCATCGGTTCCGGTCCCAATTTTCAAAAATCCAAAAAACATATATTTTCCTTTAGTTCTTTCTTTATAAATTTTTCTTTAGAAAATACAAAAAAAGAAATAAAGAATAATATAGAAGTTTTCTTTAAACTCAAATAAAAAAAAATAGTCTCCTCTTTCTGAAATCTTTCATATGAAAAATGAAATAAGAATTAAAAATCAGCAACAAAAATCCAAAAAAATACTCTTTGCTTTTTAATCTCTCTTTTGTAAAATGTTCAAAAAAAAAATAGCTGAAAAATTGAATTCCTAAAATATTAGGACTTTTCTTTAGAAGTGCTTTTGTAAATAAATAAAAACTCAGAAATTCCAAATCATTTTCTTAAAAGTCCCTCTTTCAAAATTTAAGAGGCAACATCATGAATCAAAAAAAATATATTCTTTCTTCCGTAGAAAAAGGTGAAACAAATGAAAAATCAACCAAAACACATTTTTCTTTTCTTTCTTTTTTCTTAAAAAAAAAATCTTCTTTCTTCTTTTAAAGCATTTCTTTCAAAAATTCCAAAAAAAAGGGTTAGTTTGCTTACTCTATTCACGAGCGAGAACTACGCCGGTTTGATTCTCACCGGATGTGAGATACGTAGGCAACCCTCATCGGGTCCAACCCCACCTTTTGCTAAAAAGCCAAAAACAAATAAATAATAATAATAATAATAAAAACATGTCAAATTTTAATTGAGTCATAAATAAAGTCAGGTGCTGTTGTTTTGTCATAAATAGCCGAATGTTCCCGAAAGGGACGCCGGAAGGCTGACTTTGCATAAACAGCCACCTTTTTGGTCATTCTTTAAGATTTGGTCCAGTTGACCCACACAGCCTTAAAAATCTTCGTCCCCGAGACGTTGAAAGGCCGTGCTTGCAATATTGAGTTTTCTAATTTGAAAAACGATAAAAGAACCGTAAATAAGTCAGGTGATGCTGTTTTGTCATAAATAGCCGAATGTTCCCGAAAGGGACGCCGGAAGGCTGACTTTGCATAAATAGCCACCTTTGGGTCATGTTTAGAATTTTTGGTCTAAGTTGACCCACACAGCCTTATAAATCTTCGTCCCCGAGGCGCTAAAGGGGCCGTGTTTACAACACCAAGTCTTTTATTGTAATTTGAAAAAAAAAATCAAAGAGTCAGCGGTCAGGTGAATACCGTCTTTTGTTTTGGCAAACGGGGAAAGGAACTGGCCGTTTGTTTTGAGTTCGTAATTCTTTGATTCAAAAGTCTGTTAGTATGGTTAGTTTTTAAACTTTTGCAACCAAGTTTGTTTTAATTTGAAAGTTGAAAAATGTGTTTTAATTTGATAGTTTATCTTTTATTGGCACGAACTACGCAAGGTCTGATTCATGCGGGGTCATGATACGTAGGCAATCTCCATAAGATTCGACCACAACAAAAAAAAATGAAAAATCGAAAAATGATGAAAAAGATATATTGACAATAATAAGGACCGACTGAGTCCATTCTAACATGTTCTGTTTTGAATTACAAAGAAAGTTGAGGTGGTCGGTTTGTGGTAAGCGGCCGACACAAGGTCCAAAGAAAAATGACAACTAACGTCGAAGCTGTTACAAGTGCTCCAGAGACTCAGAGTCGGAGGGTTCCTCGTCATGAGTCACAATTCACGACACAACAAGAGCAGTACCACTCTCCTGAGTACCACTCGTACTCGTTTGATCTTGCGGAGAAAACTGAGAAGCCTGCCCGAAAGACGGTACAAGAAGAAATGACCCAAAGAGTGAAAAGCTTAGAACAATGGTTGGAAAACATGCAAGGGCTGGCAGGCCAAAAGATTGTTGCCTTCAAAGATCTATGTATGTTCCCCGATGTCCACTTGCCGCCTGGTTTCAAGACTCCCAAATTTGAAAAGTACGATGGACATGGAGATCCCATAGCCCACCTGAAAAGGTATTGCAATCAATTGAGAGGTACGGGAAGAAATGAAGAGTTGTTAATGGCTTATTTTGCGGAAAGCCTTACGGAAGTAGCCTTCGAATGGTTTATGGATCAAGACACGTCTCGCTGGCATGTCTGGGGTGACATGGCATAGGCCTTTGTCAGACAGTTCCAATACAACATCGACATTGCCCCAGACCGCATTTCCCTTTCAAACCTGAAGAAGAAACCAAGTGAAAGTTTCAGGGAATATGTCATCAAATGGAGGGAGCAAGCAGCTCGAGTTAAGCCACCCATGGATGACCACGAGATAATTATTGTCTTCCTTCAAGCGCAAGAGCCAGATTACTTTCAAAACATGGTGTCCGCAATTGGCAAAACCTTCTCGGAAGCAATCAAAATTGGAGAGATGGTAGAGAATGGTCTCAAGACAGGCAAAATTATAAGTCAAGTTGTTCTTAAAGCCGCAACTCAGGTTGTCCGGGTTGAGTCTGATAATCTTAGCGACACAAATGAGGAGATTGAAGAAATCATGATGACATCAGGGTCTAGAAGAGGTCCCAGGAGTACATCTCGAAGGTGTGAGCAGCATCCTCAGATGTTTCATGGCTCCCCTGAGCAGTATTATCCACCTCAGAACCCTCAATACTTTATCGCTCCACCTCAGTATGTTGTCCAGCCACCAAAACGCCCCAGGAGGCGAGCACGAGCATCACAAAATCTCCAGAAGTCTCCACAAAATTTTCAGGTGCCCTATAACCCACATCCAAGCCAGAGGTATAAAGGGGAACAAAGGTTGAAAGATAATTTTACACCAATAGGAGAGTCCTATGAAAGCTTATTTGAGAAGTTAAAGAATCATGACATGATTGCACCTATTCCTCCAAATCGTGTGGACCCACGTGCTAGAATCTTTGACCCTTCTAAAAGGTGCGAATACCATTCTAATGCCCAGGGGCACAATGTGGGAAACTGTCGGAATTTGAAAAGAGAAATAGAAAGAATGATCCAAGAAGGGTGGATTGTGATCAATAACAGTGACATGGAGCACTCGAGCCCTATCGAGAATTTGTTGACAGAGGTTGATGATGTTGAAGCTGGTAATGGTCTTGGCAGTATTGATGCAAAGCTCAGTGGCTAAGATGCCAGTTTTTGATGAAGTGGGAGGCCGCTCCATTCTTTGGTTAGCGAGAGAGACGCTGTTGGTGGCTTATTTTGTTGTCATTTCTGTTGTCCGGATTATTAAGGTTGTAATTTGGATTTTGTCCTGTGTCAAAACTTCTTATCTTTCCATTTCGTCCTAGCAGTTTGTTTAAATTTTGTCCAGTTTGTGTTAGGATTTTATTCTGGTTTGTTTGGTTTTCTCAATCCATTCCACCGGTAGTCTAAAGCAAATCCGGTCTTTTTATTATTTCCAGTCATCTCTTTGTTTAATACTTTTATCATTTCATTCACTGCCGATTCTAGGGACATGACATGCGCACCCAGTTTGGGCCTAATCTTTAAAGTTAATCATTAAACCCCGGAAAGGCGATCAGACCATTTAAAGAAAATAAGGACGGTTTGAGATTATTCAGAGCTCGAGTCATGTGGAACTGGGGCAAGTTAAGCACAAAGAAAACCGTTAAAAGCAAAATTCGCCAAATTGGCATGAAGGTCGCTCATGATAATGAGAGTGTCGCCCAATGGTGCTTAGAAATGACAAAGGAAAAATAAATGTTTAACATAATTGTCAAGTCCAGCACCATCGGAAGAGACTATAAATCTATGCTCAATTGTGTTGTTTGCACTTGGCATGTTTTGAAGACTGGAATGACGAAGACATTTTGTTCTGCTACCTAAACACTTTATCCTTCGTTACCCCTTTTGAGCCTTATTTACTTTCTTTCATACCCCTCGTTCGGAATCAGTAGCAACGAAGAAAAAGAAAAAAAGAAAGAAAACAACAAAACGAAAAAAAAAGAAAAGAAAAAAGAAAAGAAAAATGATAACAAAGAAAGAAAGTCAACTGAAAGACGAGGAATTGGGAACTACGTTTGACCTGATTCCTCAAAGAGGATACGTAGGCGCTTCACGGCTCGGTCATAGTTTTGAAAAATGAAAAAAAATCAATTAAAATATCCCCAAGCAAGAAACTGGGGCAAAGGTTGCGTTTGTTGTAAATAAATCTAATTCCGAAGGCTGTAACTAATAACCCAAAATTAATGTATTTTTTGAGCCTTTTATACCCTTTCTTTCTAGCCTATCCAAAACCCACACTACGGTCCAAAGAAAGACCTTCTGATCAGTCTTCAAAAGATGCCAAGTCAGACAAATGAAGAGTCTTACCGGCGCACATAACATTATGTTCCACAGCAGAAAGGACTCTAATCTCCAACAGAAAGAGTCATACCGGCAACACTCCAAATCCCCAGTTGGAGAGAGATATAAAACGAGAGAGTCTTATTGGTGAAAACCTTCACAGGCACCATAAGGCGATGAAAGCTGAGAAAAGAACCAAAAATAAGAGAGACTTGATAGTGAAAACCCTTCGGACACTACAAGTCGAATAAGATTGAGAATCAGATGGGGTATCGCCAATTGAAGATCTCGAAAGATGATTAACGGCGGAGGATAGGCCGCATATGCATGTCATGACCATTAGAGTCGGTATCTGCGTTTGATAAGTTTTTTTATTTATTTATAGTTTCATTTGTTAAAAGGTCATCTTTTTCCTTTTGTCCTTTTATTCTGTTCCCTTTTATTTTATTTTTCTTTCATAAAAAATCCCCAATAGAGTCTGTTTGGTCAGAACAAGTGTGAGTTGACTTCAAAATAGGCCATCAGCTTTCCAAAATGAGATCTGACTAATACATCCAAGTGGTATAGTCAGCAGGGAACAAACGTGAGGCCACTGTCAAAAAGATATCCCCAGCAAAAGGGAATTGACAGAAGGATTGACAAGTGTCAAGAGGGATACCATTGCCTTTATCAAAAGTTATAAACCTCAAGGCCAAGGCCCATGAACAGAGCAGGGAGAGCAGTGAGCATGATTTGGTAAATTCATACTAGACTAAAAGGTCGGGGAAATGCCAGTTTCCGAGCTATGTCGCAAAAGAAGAGGGATATCCCCAGCAGAAAGGGATTATCCCCAGCACATAATATCATCCCCCAACAAGCTGTGGAGCGTAGAGCAAGGAAGGAGAAAGGGAAAACCATCCCAGTGGGAGTATCACAACCAACCACCATGTTTTAAACTAACAAATTTTGTTTGATTTGAAACAGGTAAGGGAAATGGCATTGATGCCAGAAATGCATGCACATGGATATTATCAAACTGGGGCAGAAAATTTTCCTTCCATTTAGAAAATTTTCTGGAAGTCAGGTACCCCCAACATGTAAGTAAATAATTCCCCAACAGTATTATCCCTAGCAGTTGCGAGGAGTCCAACACAAGGTTGGAAAGTCGGTATCCTCAGCGGTTCCTTTCGGGGAAAGGCAAAACGACTCTCAAGGGAGGTAGTCTTCGAAGGAAGAAGCTATGCAAAAAAAAAAAGAAAAAAGAAAAAAGAATAATAATAATTAAAAAAAAAGAATAAAAAAAAACAAGACCTAGTCCGATGAACCTTCTCCTAGGATCAAAATCTTAGTCCGACGAATCTTTCTCCTAAGATAGAGACCTAGTCTGATGAACCTTCTCCTAGGATCAAAATCTTAGTCCGATGAACCTTTCTCCTAAGATACCAAAAAAGAAAAGACCTAGTCTGATGAACCTTCTCCTAGGATCAAAATCTTAGTCCGACGAATCTTTCTCCTAAGATAGAGACCTAGTCTGATGAACCTTCTCCTAGGATCAAAATCTTAGTCCGATGAATCTTTCTCCTAAGATAGAGACCTAGTCTGATGAACCTTCTCCTAGGATCCAAATCTTAGTCTAACGAATCTTTCTCCTAGGATACCAAAAAAAACAAGACCTAGTCTGACGAACCTTCTCCTAGGATCAAAATCTTAGTCCGACGAATTTTTCTCCTAAGATAGAGACCTAGTCTGATGAACCTTCTCCTAGGATCAAAATCTTAGTCTGATGAATCTTTCTCCTAAGATGCCAAAAAAAAAAAACCCCATCACATCCCCAGCGAGTCCCCTTGTAAAAATTCTCCAGCAAGCTTGCCCCAACAAATCCCCAGCAAGTCCGTTCTGTACAAATCCCCACAGAGTCTCCCCTTGTACAATCCCCCACAGAGTCTCCCCAATATTTAAAAAAAAAATGGAATCTCCCCAGCACATCCCCAGCGAGTCCCTTTGTAAAAATTCCCCAAAGATCTTACCCCAACAAATCCTAGAAAAACCGCTTTGAAACAAATCCCCAGCATGCCCCGTTGTACAAAAATCCACACAAAGAATCCACTTTGTAAATATTCCCCCCCCACAGAGCTTCCTTTTGTACAAATCCCCACAGAGTATCCCCAATAAAATCCCCGTTGAGAATCTCCAAGCAAGATGGGACCCAAAAAAAAAAGAAAAATAAAAGAGAGCCTTGCAAGGCAAATCATCACAAAATCTGAAAATACAAAGCCTGAGCAGTTAAAAGAGTTTCGCCATTTGAATCCAATCAACGGCAAGACTTCGCGACAGAAATAAGGATGCAACAAAGCAACTGGAACGATCAAGGTCACCAAACCGACCGTCATTTCCGAACTAACAATTGATCTTTGTCTGAAAAGTTGAAACAGGTATAATCCAAGACAACCGTGCAAGAAGCAGGTGTCACCCAAAGAAGAAGGTACACGGGTATAAGAAATACTTTGGGAATGATGATTTCACTCGAAAGGTAAGTTTCCACGAAACTCCCTTTTATCTTCTACTAAAACAAGAAAATTCAAAAAAAAAGATCGTTTAGTATTCTCGAACTTTGTCCCCAGTCAGTCAGCATTAGGGTTTTAAACCCTAAACTGAATTTTCCTTTCAATCAGCATTAGGGTTTTAAACCCTAAACTGAACTTTTTTCTTTCAGCCAGCATTAGGGTTTTAAACCCTAAACTGAGCTTTTCCATGCAATCAGCATTAGGGTTTTAAACCCTAAACTAACTTTTCCTTTAGTCAGCATTAGGGTTTTAAACCCTAAACTGAACTTTTTCCTTTCAGTCAGCATTAGGGTTTTAAACCCTAAACTGAATTTTCCCTTTAGTCAGCATTAGGGTTTTAAACCCTAAACTGAACTTTTTTCATTCAGCCAGCATTAGGGTTTTAAACCCTAAACTGAGCTTTTCCATGCAGTCAGCATTAAGGTTTTAAACCCTAAACTGAATTTTCCCTTTAGTCAGCATTAGGGTTTTAAACCCTAAACTGAACTTTTTTCATTCAGCCAGCATTAGGGTTTTAAACCCTAAACTGAGCTTTTCCTTTCAGTCAGCATTAGGGATTTAAACCCTAAACTGAATTTTCCCTTTAGTCAGCATTAGGGTTTTAAACCCTAAACTAAACTTTTTTCATTCAGCCAGCATTAGGGTTTTAAACCCTAAACTGAGCTTTTCCATGCAGTCGGCATTAGGGTTTTAAACCCTAAACTGAATTTTCCCATTGGTCAGCATTAGGGTTTTAAACCCTAAACTGAACTTTTTTCATTCAGCCAGCATTAGGGTTTTAAACCCTAAACTGAGCTTTTCCATGCAGTCAGCATTAGGGTTTTAAAACCCTAAACTGAATTTTCCCTTTAGTCAGCATTAGGGTTTTAAACCCTAAACTGAACTTTTCCTTTAGTCAGCATTAGGGTTTTAAACCCTAAACTGAACTCTTTTCCTTTCAGCCAGCATTAGGGTTTTAAACCCTAAACTGAGCTTTTCCATGCAATCAGCATTAGGGTTTTAAACTCTAAACTGAATTTTTCCTTTAGTCAGCATTAGGGTTTTAAACCCTAAACTGAACTTTTTTCTATTCAGCCAGCATTAGGGCTTTAAACCCTAAACTGAAATTTTTCCTTTCAGTCAGCATTAGGGTTTTAAACCCTTAACTGAACTCTTTCCTTTTAGTCAGCATTAGGGTTTTAAACCCTAAACTGAACTTTTCCGTTTAGTCAGCATTAGGGTTTTAAACCCTAAACTGAACTTTTCCCTTTCAGTCAGCATTAGGGTTTTAAACCCTAAACTGAACTTTTTCCTTTAATCAGCATTAGGGTTTTAAACCTTAAACTGAACTTTTTCCTTTAATCAGCATTAGGGTTTTAAACCTTAAACTGAACTTTTTCCTTTAATCAGCATTAGGGTTTTAAACCCTAAACTGAACTTTTTCCTTTAATCAGCATTAGGGTTTTAAACCCTAAACTAAATTTTTCCTTTAGTCAGCATTAGGGTTTTAAACCCTAAACTGAATTTTTCCTTTGGTCAGCATTAGGGTTTTAAAACCCTAAACTAAACTTTTCCTTTGGTCAGCATTAGGGTTTTAAAACCCTAAACTGAACTTTTCCTTTAGTTAGCATTAGGGTTTTAAACCCTAAACTGAATTTTTCCTTTGGTCAGCATTAGGGTTTTAAACCCTAAACTGAACTTTTCCCCAGTTGGTCAGTATTAGAGTTTCGACTCTAAACTGAACCTTTCCCCAGCTAGTCGATATTAGGGCTCCAACCCTGAACTGAGCATGCATATCCTCTTTCATCAATTTTATGCACTTCCTGGCGAATAATTCACGAAATTTTCCTAGTGAAACTGGGGCAGAAAATTTCGTTCATTTGTTTTTCCCGCAGGTCTAACCTCGAGCCACACGGATCGAAATGACCCACAAGATGAGTCTCAACTCAGAATCTAAGAAGAAAAAGAAAAAAGATGTCCCGAGACACCGGAGAAAATGGAAGGCGGATCGCTCCAAGATTTGATCAAGGTCCCGAGTTCTAACAACCCCGTCCTATTCAGTATCGTAGAAATAAATAGGCGCCTACAACTTGCAAGCATCAAGTTTCAGATCGGAGTCTACAAGCAGAATCAGCTAAGACCCAAGATCAAGTCGCAAAAGAATCATAGATAGGAATCTTGTAACTAGCAGTTGACATGCATATAAGTGTTTAGTTCAGTTTCAATTTTGCTTTGGTTGTAATAAGGCGGTCAGTAAAGCAGCGGTGACAACAGCAACAGCAGTAACAGCAAGCATTGCAATCCTATGGTAGTCCCAGCTACCAAAACTTCCCGAACTACATTAACCTGATTCCCCTTTAGCCAGGGATATGTAGGAAACCTTTGAAGCAGAGGTTCGGTTAAATCTTTTTCAAAAACAATGTTTCACACAGAGTACTCGGATAGGCAAAAATCGCTCACTTTATCTTTGCGCGAAAACCCTTCGTGTCTTCGGGCAAAGAGGGGCAGCTGTAAGCACGTGATTTTTGCCCTATATGAGAAATACTCCCAGAAAATGCAAAATAAAATAATTTTCCTTGGTGTGCAATTTTGAGTATTTTTGTGATATTTTTGGATAATCATTTGTATTTGTCTGCATTTGCTTATTGTTAAGTTAATAAAAAATATAAAAACATGTCGCATTTTGCATGTAGGATTTCATTATACAATTGTTAGTAATTAAATTAGTTTTACAAAAATTAAAAATTACAAAAATAGGCATTTTTTGCATTTTTAGCATTTAATGTCCAAATGAACAATTTTATGCTTAATTATTACTTAATTGTGCGTTAATTGTTATTGGGAGTTAATTTGCGCTTTTATAATTTAATTTAGTTCTTAATAATAACTTAAGTATTTTTATAATTTAGTTTTAGAAAATAAAAGAAGAAAAGAGAACAAAAATACAAATAAAAATCGGATTGGGCCACTTCTTCAATTTTCAACCCCAGGCCCAAACAATTGTCCACGACCCAGTCCACTTCACACGGGTCGACCAGGTCCGCCCCATTAACCCAATACCCAACCCCTTTCTTCATTTTTTGGTCTAAACACAAAAACAAAACAAAAAATAACAAAACAAAAACCCTAAAACACTAACTCATCCGCCTCCTCTCTTCATCCTCTCAAAACTCCAAGCACACAACCATGGCTGCCCTTCACCCTCACCATGGACGACCCAGCTGCGTCTTCAGCTTCACCAACGTTCATGGCTCCTCCTCCTCCTTCGTTCGTCGCTCAAACAACCAAGCGACACAACCACCCAATGATAGCCATGAACGAACAACCCCGTTGATGACCCACCCCGCTGCCTTCGGCTTCACCATAACCAAGGTCGCAGCTGCTTAGTCTTCGACCACGAGCAGCCCAGGCGACCACACGACTGTTTCTGTTTCATCCTCGTCATCCGGCGTCAAGATCGAGCTTGAGCTCGACGTCCATGGCTGCCTTCCTCCTCCCCGCGTAGCTGCTCCATTCTCATCTTCATCCGTGTCTGCCTATGCCTTCTGCTTCGTCTTCCCCATCAGAACAACCAGCTTTACTGCTTCGTCTTCGACTGCGAACAGTCCGAACAATGCTGTCTTCTTCATGTTTCGGCTGTTCCAGCTCGTTGTCCATGGCTGAGTTGCATCTTTTCCAGCTCCAGCTCGTTGCATCTTTTCCAGCTCGTTCATGTCTTCTTCGATGCGTTGTTGTTTCTGCTCCAGCTGCTGCTGCCGCGTCGATCGTTGTCTTGCTTCAGTTACTTCTTAATCGTGTTCGTCACTGTTAGTTCGAGCTTTGGTCGAGGCTCGTCAAGTTCGTTGTTTGTTTAGTCGTCCGTCGTTTCAATTCGGTTAGTAGATTTTTGAGTTTTATTTTGTCCATATTTGGTTTTGATATTTCTCGAACCTAAAATCAACAAATGTTTGTTTTGTTTATCGTTTGAATTAATTTTTTAGTTTGTTCATGTTGTTTGTTAAATTAATTTTTCAGATTCCAAATGAAAGATTAATTAATTGTTTTTCATGTTTATTTCATGTTCGTATTGTTGTTTAAATGAATGTTTGTTGTTGTTTAAATGAATATTTGTTAGTTTAATGCTTGTTAGATTCAAATTGAAATTTAATTAATTATTTCTTCAATTTGTTTCATGTTGTTATAAATTTTCCAGAAAATGTTAATGTTGTTTAAATCGTTAGAATCCGTCATGTTTGTCGCTTAAGAAACAGATTTAATTCATGTTCATCTTTGTTTGAAGTTCATGTTTAAATCCAGTGATTTAATGTGAGTTCATGTTTGTTTGTGATTTGTTGATTTAATTTGAATCATGCATATTGTTGTTGGTATTGTTGTATCTTTGGTCATCCATTGATGATCTAAATTAACCAGGATTGGTTCCCGATATGGTTGATTTATTTCCATTAATTTGGAGTTTGTGTTGTTCATGGTGTTCATATAATTGTTGTTGAAGATTGTTGAGAAATTGGTCATCTTGATCATATTTTGGTCAAGTTATGATTAATTGAGTGTTTAGAGCTGATGGGGGTAATTTGGTAAATTGCATTGCATTCGGGGGTAGATTTGTAATTGCAATAAGGTCGGAGGGGTTGTTTGGTAATTGAACATTATTTTGATTCTTTATGTTAAGCATGAGGGACAAATATAATGGGGTGGGGTTTTTGATATAATTGTTTAACATAATAGGACAAAACATAATGTAATAGAGGGGAATATTGTATTTGTTTATGTTAGGCATGGAAGACAAATTGTAATGGGTTGAAGAATCTTGTACTTGTTTAATGTAGGCATGGGGGACATATTGTAATGGGTTGGTAATGTGGCATTTATTTAATGTAGGCATGGGGGACAAAGTTTTAAAATAAAGAAGACATTTGATAGTGGGACAAAGCATGTCATTGGGGGAATAATTTGGGTTTAGGAATTCAAGGCAAGGTCTTGCTATAAATATAGAGTCATTTCTTGATATTGGGGGGAGACTTGAGAGTTTTAAGAGAGATTTTTGGGGGGAGAGAAAAAGAGTTGAATATTATTGAGAGGATTTTTAGAGAGAGTTGACAGATTCTTTTTACACTTGAGAGTTGACATACTTTTATACTTGGAGAGAGTTTGTGATAGTAAAAGAGAAAGACAATTTGAACTTTCACTCGAACAATTCTGTTTGCTTTTCTTCGAGTGTTATTCAAAAGTCAGAAACTACTGCATCTCGTATCTTTTCTCTCTTCTGCTTTGACTGCGATTGTACTTTTGCACTGCTGAGTTTTCAATCTGTTACTGGGTTATTCTACTGGTTGTTACTGGTTTTGCGGAGTTGCTGAACCTGTTGTTGCCGCGTTATTACTGTCGCTGACTCCTACTTCTTTTGTTCTTGTACTGCTGTTTCCAGGTACACATTTGTACACTCTTGGCTTGAAGCGAAAAATGAAATATTAATCAGGCTCCTGTTCCTGTTGAATTCTTTTGTTTGGATCTGTGTTTGAATATTAATTTTCCTCTCTTTGTATAAAAATGTAGTCGATTAATTAATTAGTAATGAGGCTGCATATGTATGATGTCTTCATCTAATAATGCTCGTTTAAATTACTTGAAGAATAGTTAATCGGCTTTGATATTATTGTGTATCCCTCTCATGTTCCAGCATTAGTAAATAATAGAATATAAAAATGAAAGCAGTTTTTCTTTGTACAAACTCGATCGCAATTTTCCAATCGCATTAGCCGTAAACTAATAACTAATAAGTTACGTTTTCAGCATGTAAATAATTAAGAGATTTTCTTTTATTTTTAGAGACGAACTTAATAGAAAATATAATCACTATAGGTTTATCCTTTAAAAAATAATGAGATGAGCCTCGCCAAATAAAAATGCAAATTGCGGGGCCCTCAACAACTAATCATAATATTTAGAATTCAGGCTAGGCCGTTTAGTGAATCTCATGGCCTTCTCAAAAAATAATAACGCGTTAGACTCTTTAGGCTCGGCTTAATTAAATCATATTCTTAAATTCGGGTGCACATTGATGTGACCCAAATCCAAATCTCAACGAAGTCAAAATGTGTTGACGATCACGGGCGCACTGATTGTGACGTGGTTCGAGATGCATTTTCACGACGTTGCAATTCTATAAAAATAAGTGATAATGATAAAAGCGGTTTAAACTTAATAAAAGCACGTAAGTCATAACATGTATTTAAATCAGATATTTAGCCATTATAACAATTTAAGCGACCGTGCTAGAACAACGGGATTCGAGGGTGCCTAACACCTTTCCTCGGGTCAACAGAATTCCTTACTTAGAATTTCTGGTTCGCAGACTTCACTTGGAAAAGTCGAAAATTTCCTCGATTTGGGATTCAAGATAAACCGGTGACTTGGGACACCAAAAGCCAAACCTTTCCCAAGTGGCGACACTGAATTAAATAAATAATTCCATTTCGAATATTGTCACTTAAATTGGAAAAACTCCCTCGCGCATTTAACCCTTCGGGGCGGGCGCGCAAAAAGGAGGTGTGACAGAAACCACTGTCAAAAAGATGCTGAATTGACTCATTATTATCTCTTGGTTCGGTGTCCTCGTCAGAATGAATCAAAACAGGCTCGGTGGTGGAGGTTCGAGCAGTAGTGTTTCCAATTTCATCATCAATGATTATTCGTCTCCTGACCCTTGGCCTGGTAATTAGGGAGGTACCCTCCTCTTCTTCTTCAGAACTTTCCTTTGTAGCTTTCCTTTTTGGCAGCAAGGCTCGAGCCTTATCCAAATCAAGAGCAGCATTCGCAGACATGCGAATGGCCATAGCTACTTCAGCCGTCATTCCTCTAATGCCGAATCCTGGTTAAAGGATGTATATACATGATCAAAGTTGAGGAAAAAATGCTTAACATGTAAAAAAAACATATAAAAAGGGGGATACCATGTGTTTTGACCTTCCAGCCATGTAAGGAAGAAATTGATTTCCAAGTTCTCTGCTCCCTAGAAGCAATCTTCAAAAGTGAGTCTACCCAACCACGGAAGTTGGGAATAGGTTCCACATCTCTCATGGTTGCTACAAAAACCAAGAAGAGACGAGGTTAAAAACAAACTTTCTTTTGAAATTCTCAAAAGTAGGTACGGTAAATAAAAAGAAACCTACGTTCAAAATTCCACTTCTCAGGGAAGGGAATATTTGTTTCGCCAATCAAGTCCACCGTACGAACAACAACATAACGGATATACCATCCACGATCTTTATCATCTTCAGGATTTACCAAAACTTTTTTGCAGGTTCAGTTAAGGTAAAAACCCCATGGCGTATTAAGCTAGGATGGTATAGATGAATGAGGTGAGAAAAGGTGAAATTGACATTGGCCTTGGAGGATAAATATCTCAAACAAGCCACTGTTCTCCACACTAATGGACCGATTTGGGCCAAACAAATTGTAAAGAAACGACAAAAATCGAGAATAACCGGGTCAATCGGAAGATTAAAACCTAAAGTGAAGGGATAAGTATAAACAGAAGAATACCCACTTCTAAAAGAAGAAATTCTTTGATTTGGGGAAGGAATTGACATTCGGAGACTATCCTTCCAGTTACAATCTCTTCTTATGGTGGGGATTGTAAGCTCGGTTACTATTGTGGGGTAAGTATCGGCTTTTTCTAAATTTGTAATTTGTTTTTGAAGAGACGTTTTGTCACTTTCAAAAGACAAATCACTGGGAACTATTTCATCAACTGAGGGTTCTTGAGAAGAATCAAGAATTTCCCTACTTTTAGAAGAAGGGGCCTTTGGGATAGAACTCCTTGAAGAAGAACCAGAGGAGCCGTCTCGAGTAGATTCTAACCCTGTTCGAAGCCTACCTCCTCCGCCTCTTCTGTGTCTAACAGGGGCGTTGGGGAATTGATCTAGAATTGGAACTTTTTTACGGTTAGGGTTTGAAGAAGACATTGTTAAGAAGGAAGTGTGTGCTGAAGATTTGTGAAGAAGACAAAGGAAGAAAAAGTTATGTGTAAAATGGGAACCGTCAACCTTAGAAGTGTAATGATGGAAAGCCTATAATAAAGGCAGCTATCACTTCGTAAATAGTGAGAATGAAGAAGTCTCGAAAAAGGGTGTGAATAGCGGAATCAATTAGAAAATGACACATGGGCAGAACATTAAATGGAAAAGACTACTGAGGTGTTAATACTGTCATGAGCATTAATTGTGGCAAAAATTCCTTTTACATGAAGATCCATTTCCCAATTATTTAATTGATAAAAAAATGGAAAGTGGGGGGACTATCTGTATTGGGAAAAAACTGAGTTTATATTAAAGATGATGTGGCATGACACGTGGATTAGTTAAATGGTCAAAGCGCAGCAATTGACTAAGAGGCACGGATGGAGACAGCCACGGGAAGAAGAATTTAAATAGGCACGAGACGACGTATAGATATGAGTCTCGTACCAATTTAAATTATTTACAGCCAACGGATTAGAAGGCATTGAAGACAAAGATCTGATGACAGAAAGGAGTCCAAATTCATTATTAAATACTTGATACGTTACAAAATTGGTATTTAATAGGAATGATTGTATAACGGCTTATTTAATGTCATTTATTACTCATGATTATATCATTAAAGCTGAGGCTTCATTCCTTTACCTAGAATTATCTATAAAAGGAAGAAGTATCATCATTTGTAAGGACACGGAATACTACTGAGAATTCACTGAAATACACAACTATTTGCTTTTTTTACCATCATTCTCAAAAGTATTTTATTTTTGTCTCCTGATTATCAGTAACCCGAATTTCTTTTTAGCTTTGACCAAAGACTCAGATTTTTGGTTAAACAATTATATTATGTAATATTCTCAGTTATATATTATTTGATATATATATATATATATATATATATATATATATATATATATATATATATATATATATATATATATATGTATGTATGTATGTATGTGTGTGCAGAGGCGGACCTATGTGGTGAGGTGAGGGGTCACGTGACCCCGTTAGTTTCGTCAGAATCTTGTATATATATATATATATATATATATATATATATATATATATATATATGGGACCCCTTAAATATTTTAAGTGTGCCCCCAAAAACAAAGAGGCGGATGGGAGAAGTGGTTGCTTTGGGGCCTTAAATTCCCAACTTTGCTGGAGACGTATGTTCAAAACCCCCTTTGGCCCTTTAGCTTCTTTTTTTTCCTCCTTTCTATTTTTATTCTTTGAGTACAATATAATTTATATTTAATAGCAAATTGCTTTATCTTTTACTTTTATCTCTCTGTTTTTTTGAATTCAATTATAATTGAGTACTAATATATAATAGTTAACTTCATTAATATTTTAGTTCTTTGATTACAATATAATTTATATTTAATAGCAAATTATTTTTTTAACTTTTATCTTTTTTTTTATTTCATTTATAGTTTAGCATTAATACACAATAGTCGACTTAATTAATTTTATTCCTTCTCTTCCCATAGCACCCATTTTGCGAAGAAATCTATATATATATATATGTTCGGTGTTTTTTCTTCTTCTTTAGAATATTATCGCTGGTGATTAGCATACAGTGGTGTCTCCGTCGCACTCAAATCCTGAGTCCGCCTCTGTGTGTGTATGAATCGATAGGGAATGAAATCAAGTGAATGTGCACGAGTTGGAGCAAAAATTAAAGAAAAATAAACAATGACTAATTTCAATGCCCAAGTCACCGATTCTCGGTGCCTGGGGCGCTGAAAATAGAGGAAAACTTTCAAGTCTTGTTCTATGTGGCCATTAGCAGACATTAATAGAGTTATCAACTTGAGTGCCATCATAGCTTGCCTTCCCTAGCGACATGACCTTGCTTGCCGTCTTTGCAAAGAAGCTAGCAGTAAGCAAACTGAGAGAACCAAAGGCAAACTTTCCAGTAGCAAATCTCCACAACAGCTTGCCTCAAACACCTTAGTATCTTGTCCTTAGTGCAGAGACAAAACGAGAATTTGTATACAGTACAAACTTTAGTACTGAACCAGGATACATGTGCAGTCCAGGTATTAACCTCTTGGCTTCATTTACCTATAGAGCCTTCGGGATATTTCCATCTTAGCAGCGACAATTAAGGATGGTATTGTACAGCACCTTGTTTGGAACAAGCACCTTGTTTGGAACAAGCACCTTGTTTAATAAGTATCTTTGTCAACACACACTCAGGTTCGTCATTATTTTCAAGTTTCAGGCAGACAATTAATAAGCATCCTATACATGGCAATGCTTGGTGCTATAATAAGAGATTGTAGTTGTTCTTCTCCTTTAATTGCCTTGAGTTCGACTCTCAATGAAAGCACCAATGTAACAAACAGACAACCTCCCCACTTTATTAATAAGAACTGGAACACTTTTGGCCAATGTCGTTCATAAACAGCACAAGCTTAGGAACTTTGTTCCGGAGGACATATATAGTCCAATACATTGGTAATCGAGAGATAGGAAGTCAGAACCTACCAGATTTTATCATCTGGAATCCAACTAAAGATGGACATTTCTCCAACTATTCTGCAATGCAAGTAATCTTATTATGGCATTTGCTTGCCCTGTACAGACCAGCTTTAATAGGCATCAGGCCAATAATCACAGCAATATAATAGTACTAGAGTCAGACTCTCTGATGGTCACCAACATGGCTAAAAGCCAGACCACTGATCATTTTTTGCAGGAGGAAAATCTTAATTAAAAGAAGAAAGTAACTACACAATACATTGACGTTACTAACTAAAATCATAATCCATTTGTAGCTGGTACCAACAAAATATGAAACACGCAAAATACTTCAAGAATTTTGAAAATGACAAGTACAGAAACAAAACTTGTATTAATTCTATTACTACTACAATAAAATAGAAAACATAAAAAAAATGTTACGCTAAGAAGTCTAAAATAACCAAAAGACTAAAAACTTAGACAAAGGGAGATAAAAAGAAAATCTGTACAGGAGGAGGAATGTGGTACTAAAATCAGTGATGAAGTTTCATGCAAAAGGGAGCTTTGACACCAGCTAGAGCAAGAACAGATGCTGGAATTCCCCACAAGGATTCACCACAGATGAGACCTGAAGCCACTGCTGGTCCAAAATCTTTAGCTTTCTGCTTGTTCAACTTTTCCCAAATGAATAGAATCAATGACCCTATACACATGTCAATCGCAAAGTACCCTCCAAGGTAAAATGGTATTGCCATGCACATTGGACTAGGCACGAACCGATAAATCCTACACTTGGTCTCGAATTTTTTCAGCAGCTGAGTCAGTATGTTGATCACAAAAGCAGCCACAAAGAACCAAATTGAGAGCCTGAGGCAATGTTTGGGAAGACTTCCAACACCTTCCACGCCAAGCAGCGCGATTCCACGATACTGTTAGAATATACTATAAGTCATGCATATTGTTATAGTATTCTTTATGAACAATTATTTATTTACTTGTTTAAATTCAATAAAGTTTCATTTTAAATAGATCATGTGTTGGTTTGTGCGTCCATTGCTTACATAGTAGATGATTTAGTGTATAGAGTTTAGCTTATACACGGAAGATTAAATTATCGGTTCTTGTAAGACATAAAAGTTAATGTTCACAATCTAATGATGGAATTGGACAAAACATCGGAATGATTGTAGCACAAAATTAAATATAATTTATCTTGATTATGGGAATGGTTTAATTTCAACTTCTTGTGCTAGTACATTTTGTATGTATTGAACGGATCAAGTAGAGATGAGTATTTTATACTGACTTTATAAAATAATTTCTCTAGTCCATTTAATGTACTTATACTCTTAATCCTGATATAATTATTATTAGCTGTGTATGTCACTTGTTGTTTTGATTTAATAAAAGGCGAGATTCTTTCGCGAGTCAATAAGCCTGGTAAATTGGATAACAATGATATACATTGGCGAAGTAATAATTAGTTGATGGAATCCATGTATCGATTTTGAGATTGATACTCCTTTATGAAAGCTTATAAGTTTTCATGTGTAAACCCGACCGGTGGATTTTGTATCCGACACATGAAATAAGTTAAATGTAAGTCTAAAGGAAGTAATCAATAAATTAAATAATTAGTAATTTAATTTGATTGATTAGTATCTGAATCTTAACATGGGGAGTTAAATAAGGTTTTATGGAAGAATTTCGAAATTGAACTAAGGAGTGCAATTACGAATTTTTAGTGGAATAATTCGTAATTTATTATGATGGAAATTAGTTTTAGAATTTCGAAATTAATATCATAATAGGAAGCCTTGTTAATTAAATTCTGTGGTCCCTACTGTGCCTAAATAATAGAAAATAGTGGAAACTGTTACTTAGTGGGAAAGAAAACGCGGAAACCGTCCCTTAGTGGGAGAAGGAAACCTAACAGGTTTTGAAAACGGTTTTGACCTAAAAAACGCAGCTATATATATGGATATAAGGGCTGGACGTTTTTTTACATGATTCTGACTGCGGTTTCTACTAGAATTTTGCCCACCCAAAATTCTCTATTTTCGGTTATTGGTTGGGTAACACAGTAGAAGACTGTGGAAATCTGCTAGTGTGTTTTCAACTGAGGAACTGGAGAACGACATAGATTTGTTGTGTTTACGCTTTAAGAGGTAATCCTAAAATCTCCATACGTGCTAGTTGTTTAGATTACACATGAATAAGATTCTGTTATTGCTTCCGCTGTGGTATATATTCCTACAATTGGTATCAGAGCTTACTCAGGTCTAATTAAATAATTAGGATAAACCATAAGGATTAATATCATGTTCTATATGCAAGTTTTGAATTACATGCAAAGTTTGTTTTTCTGAAAACCTACACTATTTTTTGGTGTGATTATCTGTTATGGGTTGTGTTGATTATTCTGAAAACTTGATGTATCCTTTTAATATTGGTGATGTTGAGTTAAAATAATCTGAAAATTGAATTTTATCATGTAAAACGGAAAAACACGTTTTGCTGAATTAGGGCAGAAAATCGGAGGTCAAAAAGTTGACGGACTCCGATTGACCTGAAACTTGGCAGGTCCATGCGAAACGGCCCAGTGAGCAATACTCATGGATTTTATGCATGACTGAAGTCGTTTTTTGGGCGTTCGGGGTCGTTTAGATGGTGTTTTTGCTGTTTTTCTAAAATTCTGAAATTTTTTTTAGTTGTTTTTAATTCCAGTAATTGTGGGGATCAATTCCCTTGGTCTTCGGGCTTAAAAAATCAGTGATATAATGTTTTTACACGTTGACGTAGGTCTTCTTCCATATCGGATAAAAATATTATGAATAATCACTATGTTATACTAGTCATTGATTATTTGTATTTACTCTCCATCTGAGTATGCATGTTGGTTCAATGGGACTAATATATGTTGAATGTTGATATTCACTTGGCTTAAATTAACAGTTTACTCTCCATCTGAGTATGACATGTTTAAGTTTATGGAGTGAAAATCTGTCATTATATATGTATATTGCTAGAATAGCTTCTTTCCCATCGAAATTTGTTGTTCAAGGTGCATAGATTGTATATATATAATGTGTTTTGAATTTTAATGTTCATAATACAAACTGATTTGATCTATTTAAATATTTAATGTCTCCCAGATTAACAATGACTGCTTTTAATCCCCTTACTGCCATTCTTACCCAAAACAAACTTGAGGGTCCAAATTATGTTGATTGGAAACGAAGTTTGGATATTGTTCTAATTGCTGAAGAGTACAAATTTGTGCTCGATGAGGTGTGTCCAGAAAAACCTAGAGATGATGCCACAGATGATGAACAGAAGGCTTACCAGAAATGGATTAAGGCTGATAAGATGGCGCGGTGTTATATTTTGGCATCCATGTCGAATGTTCTGCAACATCAGCATCAGTCGATGGAGTCTGCTTATGACATTCTGGAAAATCTCAAAGAAATGTTCGGAGATCAGAATCGTGCGGCTAAGCAGACTGCCATGAAAGCCCTTCTGAATACCAAAATGGTTGAAGGTTCATCGGTCAGGGACCATGTTCTGAAGATGATGAGTCTTCTGAATGAACTGGAGGTCCTTGGAGCTAACATTGATAAGGACACGCAGGTTGAAATGATCCTGCAGACTTTGCCTGACAGTTTTCAGCAATTTCGCCTGAATTATAACATGAACAAAATGGATTTGTCCCTTGCGAAATTGTTGAATGAGCTGCAGTCGGCAGAGACTATTATCAAGTCCCAAGCTCCTCCCGTGGCATTGAATTTTGAGGCATGTTCTTCTTCTAAGCCGAGAGGCGGGCAGAAAAAGAAAAAGGCTCAAAAACCCTCTGTTGGTGGCGCGACTGCTGGTGTGAAAAAGGCTAAGGGCAAGTGTTATCAGTGCAAGCAGCCCGGGCATCATAAGAAGCAGTGTCCAACTTATCTGGCCAAGCTGAAAAATAAACCAGGTGATTTACATCTACTTGTCGTTGAAACATTTTTAGCGGTTGTTTCTACCATGTCATGGTGTGTAGATTTGGGAGCCACTAATCATATCTGCAATTATTTGCAGGGGTTTCAGGTAACGCGGCGGCTAAGTAAAGGAGAAATCAATGTTTATCAAGCAGACGGTTCAGCAGCCCCAGCTTTAGCATTAGGAAATATTAGTATTTCGTTTGGTAGTGGTAGAGTTTTAGCTTTAAAAGACACATTATATGTACCTTCCGTTAGAAGGAATTTAATTTCGGTTTCTAGCGCTATGAGAGATGGTTATGATTTTAATTGTCATGACGTTGATAAATGTGTTATTACTCATAATAAGCGTTATCTCTCTTCGGCTACATTGATTAATGGTCTTTTTGTTGTTGACTCTATTCCTAAATTGTTACCACCTAAAGAACTGAATAATGTTGACTTACCAAGTAAGAGAAAACGTTCTTCTGAATTGAGTGAAACATATTTATGGCACTTGCATTTGGGTCATATAAATCTGAACAGAATTTCCAGGTTGGTCAAGGATGGACCTTTAAGTTCATTGAAAGTGGAGGCACTACCAACTTGTGAATCTTGTTTAGAAGGGAAAATGACAAAACGAAATTTCCCCTCAAAAAGAAATCGGGCAAGTGATAAATTAGAATTAATTCATTCTGATTTGTGTGGTCAAATGAATGTCCAAGCAAGAGGTGGTTTTGAGTATTTTGTGACTTTCACAGATGATTACTCAAAATATGGATATATTTATTTGTTACGTCGAAAGTCTGAATGTTTTGAAAAGTTCAAAGAATTCAAGACTGAGACTGAAAAGCGACATAATAAACATACCAAGACACTACGATCTGATCGTGATGGGGAGTACCTCTCTACGGACTTCATTGGTTATTTATCAGAATGTGGAATTACATCTCAATTATCTGCACCTGGAACTCCACAACAAAATGGTGTAGCTGAAAGAAGAAATAGGACTCTTATGGAAATGGTTAGATCAATGATGACTTATTCCGATTTGCCTTCGTCTTTTTGGGGACATGCCTTAGAAACGGCGAATTATGTTCTGAACTTAGTTCCTTCAAAGTCAGTACCCTTGACCCCTACAGAATTGTGGACTGGGCGCAAGCCTAGTCTGCGGCATATTCGAGTTTGGGGTTGTCCGGCACATGTGCTAAAGGGGAAAACAGATAAATTGGAGGCAAGAACGGATGTATGTGTGTTTATAGGTTATCCAAAAGGGACGAAAGGTGGTTTATTCTATTGTCCTAAAGAGAAAAAGGTAATTGTTAGCACAAATGCCAAGTTTCTAGAAGAGGACTATTTGATGAACCATGTTCCTAGAAGTAAACTCGTTTTACAGGAACTTAGCAAAGGAATGGAAACTCAGTCATCTGAAAATCAAAACGACCATATCCAAACCCCGGAAGTCGATTTTGACATACCATTGCACTTTAGTAGTAGGAGAAATGTCAATAGACTTAATGTACCACAAGAACAAGTGCCCGCAGTCATACTACCACAAAGTAGTGGGAGTCATGTTGAGCAGACTGCACAACAGGAAGAAGTCGTTGATATCCCTGTGGATAGCATGGAGACTCAGGTTCCTGATGATGTTGTGGTTCAACCACAAAATCAACGTGATGTAGTTGCAACTGATGTAGTGCGTAGTCGTAGTGGGAGAGAAATAAGACAGCCAGTTCGTTACACGCTCTTGGGAGAATCATATGATAGGATCCCTGAGGAGCCTACCTCCGAACCTGTCAATTACGACCAAGCACTACATGATAAGGATGCCGATAAGTGGGTTGCTGCTATGAAATCAGAGATGGAGTCTATGTACTCTAATCAGGTTTGGGATCTTGTAGAACCAACTGATGGGGTTAAACCCATTGGATGCAAATGGATCTATAAGAAAAAGAGAGGTGTAGACGGAAAAGTACAAACTTTTAAAGCAAGGCTTGTAGCGAAAGGGTTTACTCAGAAAGAAGGGATTGACTATGAGGAAACCTTCTCGCCGGTAGCCATGCTTAAGTCTATAAGGATTCTCTTATCCATTGTTGCTCATTATGATTATGAGATTTGGAAAATGGATGTCAAGACAACTTTCCTTAATGGAAGTCTTGATGAGTGCATCTATATGATGCAACCAGACGGTTTTATGGAAAGTGGCAAAGAGCACATGTTGTGTAAGCTTAAAAGGTCCCTTTATGGACTAAAACAGGCATCTAGGGCATGGAACACTTGTTTTGATAAGGCGATTAAAACTTTTGGTTTTGATCATTGTCTTAACGAATCTTGTGTATACAAAAAGTGGGATGGGGACAAAGTGGCATTTTTGATCTTATATGCAGATGACATACTGCTCATAAGAAATAATGTGGGAATGTTGAATTCAGTTAAGCAGTGGTTGTCCACACATTTTGATATGAAAGATTTGGGAGAAGCGACTCATATCCTTGGGATCAAACTCTTGCGAGATCGCAAGAAAAGGATATTAGGCTTGTCTCAAGGTCTTTATATTGATACAATACTCTCCAGGTTTAGCATGCATGATTCTAAGAAAGGATTCCTTCCTTTCAGACATGGAATTTCTCTATCTAAAGATCAGTCTCCTAAGACTGATGAAGAGATAGAAAAGATGAAGGCGTTCCCTTATGCATCAGCTGTGGGGAGCCTCATGTATGCTATGTTATGCACTAGGCCTGATATCTGCTTTGCCGTTGGCGTTGTTAGCAGATTTCAGTCTAATCCTGGGAAAGAGCATTGGACGGCGGTTAAACATATAATCAAGTACCTGAAAAGGACTAGGGATTACATGTTGATCTACCAATAGGATGACCTGGTACCTATTGGGTATACTGATTCGGATTTCCAATCAGACAGAGATTCTAGAAAGTCTACCTCAGGTAATGTGTTTACTCTTGGAGGTGGAGCCATAAGTTGGAGGAGTATCAAGCAAACTTGTGTTGCTGATTCCACCATGGAAGCCGAATATGTGGCAGCCTCTGAGGCAGCCAAAGAGGCAGTTTGGCTCGGTAACTTCCTGAGAGAGTTGGGTGTGGTTCCTTCGATTCAAGCGCCAATTACGCTTTACTGTGATAATAGTGGTGCGGTTGCAAATTCAAAGGAGCCACGAAGCCATAAGAGGGCAAAGCACATTGAGCATAAATATCATTTAATTCGTGATATAGTGCAGAGAGGGGATGTAGTGGTCACCAAGATTGCGTCAGAGAACAACTTGGCAGATCTGTTTACTAAGAGCTTACCACAGAAGACTTTTGATAAGCATGTAGAAGGAATGGGTGCCAAAATTGTAGACGCATGGTTATTAGTCTAAGTGAGAGATTGTTAGAATATACTATAAGTCATGCATATTGTTATAGTATTCTTTATGAACAATTATTTATTTACTTGTTTAAATTCAATAAAGTTTCATTTTAAATAGATCATGTGTTGGTTTGTGCGTCAATTGCTTACATAGTAGATGACTTAGTGTATAGAGTTTAGCTTATACACGGAAGATTAAATCATCGGTTCTTGTAATACATAAAAGTTAATGTTCACAATCTAATGATGAAATTGGAAAAATCATCGGAATGATTGTAGCACAAGATTAAATATAATTTATCTTGATTATAGGAATGGTTTAATTCCAACTTCTTGTGCTAGTACATTTTGTATGTATTGAACGGATCAAGTAGAGATGAGTATTTTATACTGACTTTATAAAATAATTTCTCTAGTCCATTTAATGTACTTATACACTTAATCCTGATATAATTATTATTAGCTGTGTATGTCACTTGTTATTTTGATTTATTAAAAGGCGAGATTCTTTCGCGAGTCAATAAGCCTGGTAAATTGGATAACAATGATATACATTGGCGAAGTTATAATTAGTTGATGGAAACCATGTCTCGATTTTGAGATTGATGATACTCCTTTATGAAAGCTTATAAGTTTTCATGTGTAAACCCGGCCGGTGGATTTTGTATCCGACACATGAAATAAGTTAAGTGTAAGTCTAAAGGAAGTAATCAATAAATTAAATAGTCAATAATTTAATTTGATTGATTAGTATCTAAATCTTAACATGAGGAGTTAAATAAGGTTTTATGGAAGAATTTCGAAATTGAACTAAGGAGTGCAATTACGAATTGTTAGTGGAATAATTCGTAATTTATTATGATGGAAATTAGTTTCAGAATTTCGAAATTAATATCATAATAGGAAGTCTTGTTAATTAAATTTTGTGGTCCCTACTGTGCCTAAATAATAGAAAATAGTGGAAACTGTTACTTAGTGGGAAAGAAAACGTGGAAACCGTCCCTTAGTGGGAGAAGGAAACCTAACAGGTTTTGAAAACGGTTTTGACCTAAAAAATGCAGCTATATATATGGATATAAGGGCTGGACGTTTTTTTACATGATTCTGACTGCGGTTTCTACTAGAATTTTGCCCACCCAAAATTCTCTATTTTCGGTTATTGTTTGGGTAACACAGTAGAAGACTGTGGAAATCTGCTAGTGTGTTTTCAACTGAGGAACTGGAGAACGACATAGATTTGGTGTGTTTACGCTTTAAGAGGTAATCCTAAAATCTCCATACGTGCTAGTTGTTTAGATTACACGTGAATAAGATTCTGTTATTGCTTCCGCTGTGGTATATATTCCTACAGATACATCAATGCATATGGTGCAGGGTATGAACCTTCTGGATCACCCAATTTGTAGGCACTGTGGAAAATCCAGAAGACTAGTGGTGTTATCACACAGCCCATGGCAGTTCCTATGACTTGGCTAAAGAACATGGAACGAGGCGATGTAAGCGTTAAGTAACCAGCCTTGAAATCTCCCATCAAGCCAGAAGCTGTATCTAGTATGCTCATCACCAATCCACATGAAGCAAGGCCAGCAATCACTCCACCATTTTGCAAACCAACCCAATAACTAAATGTAAGGATTGCAATTTTCCCGTAATATGAGGCCAGGGACCAATCAGTGAGGCCACTTCCATAAGAATTGCAGAAGGCCAAAACTGGAGCAATTACATAGGCAACCAGAATGTGATACCATTTCAATGAGTGGAAGATAATTGGCACCACAATGATAGATATGACTGCAATACCAACGTATCCGCCAATGGCTGCCCAGATGGGGATCTGGTCTTTCAAGGAGTACTCGTTTTTTCTCTTCGTGTCATAGTCTTCTAAGGACTCTTCACCTGACTCATCTTCCTCTTTCCTCTTTTGGAAACTTAAGGCCGTGACCACTAACATGTAAGCAAAATGGAATAGACCATCTCCAAACATCATGGCAATTGCGATAAATACCCTATATCCTTGGATACAATGAAGACTTGATGCGGATAAGTGGTCAGAGTACCAGTCGCCTTTCTTTGCTTCGATCATTGGCCACATGATAGCCCACGATATAATGGCACCAATTAGCAACGAAACATTAACCATGTACGGGCAGAGCATACCAACTCCAACATATACAACAACAACAACCCCATATAATTCCACTTAGTGGGGTCTGGGAGGATAGTGTGTACGCAGACCTTACCTCTACCCTGGGGTAGAGAGGCTGTTTCCAAATAGATCTCCGGCATCCTTCCCTCCAAGAACTTCCCATCTTGCTCTTGGGGAGACTCGAACTCACAACCTCTTGGTTGGAAGTGGAGGTTGCTTACCATCAGAGCAACCCCATTTGAATACATAACCGTAAACATAAATTCTATAAAAAAGCGACCAAATTTGATCTGTTAAGAAAAGCGACCAAAGTTGGTCGCCAAACTACCGAAAATAATAAAAAAAATATTTGAAATAATTTAGCGACCATAGTTGGTCGCTATTTGGACACAAATTTAGTCAAACTGTTGACTGGACTGGTCAGACTTGCTTGGTCAAAGATACACTGAGTTTAGCGACCAATGTTGGTCACAAAAGTGGGACCCACACAAATTTTTTTAATAATTTTATTATTATTTTATAAAACTTATAAAATATAAATATATATAATTTAAAACTTGCGACCAAAGTTGGTCGCTAACTGAAGGATAAGAAGATAGCGACCAACTTTGGTCGCTAAAGTGGGACCCAGTTATAATATTTTAATAAATATATATTTATGTAAAAAATTTATAAAATATAAATAAATATAATTCAAAATTTAGCGACCAAAGTTGGTCGCCAATGTGGGACCCAGTTCTAACGTTTAACAATTTTTATTATTAATTTAAATATTATATAAAATATAAATAAATCTGATTAAATTTTAGTGACCAAATTTGGTCTCTAATTTAAATTGATGTACATTTAGTGACCAACTTTGGTCGCTAAATTAAATTCATTTAAAGTTAGCGACCAAAGTTGGTCTCTATATGGTAAAATTTAAAAATCACTTTTGTGTTTACTATGTAAATAATATAAATGTAAGTCGTTAATAATTTTGTAATACAAGGGATGAATAGTACTACGAAGCGGGCGTGTGTGTCTATATATACAATATATGTACTTACGTTATACTATGCACTAAGTATAAGTGTATGAGGTAATACCGTATCGAATATAGCTTATATATATAATATATGTACTTACGCTATACTATACACTAAGTATAAGTGTATGAGGAATACCGTATCGAATACAACTTATATATATAATATATATACTTATGCTATACTATGCACTAAGTATAAGTGTATTAGGTAATACCGTATCGAATACAACTTATATATATATATAATATATATACTTACGCTATACTATGCACTAAGTATAAGTGTATGAGGTAATACCGTATCGAATACAGCTTATATATATATATATATATAATATATGTACTTACGCTATACTATGCACTAACTATAAGTGTATTAGGTAATACCGTATCGAATACAGCTTATATATATATATATATATATATATATAATATGTACTTACGCTATAATATGCACTAAGTATAAGTGTATGAGGTAATACCGTATCGAATACAGCTTATATATATAATATATGTACTTACGCTATACTATGCACTAAGTATAAGTGTATGAGGTAATACCGTATCGAATACAGCTTATATATATAATACTTATATATATATAATATATGTACTTACGTTATACTATGCACTAAGTATAAGTGTATGAGGTAATACCGTATCGAATACAGCTTATATATATACAATATATATACTTACGCTATACTATGCACTAAGTATAAGTGTATTAGGTAATACCGTATCGAATATAGCTTATATATATATATATATATAATATGTACTTACGCTATACTATGCACTAACTATAAGTGTATGAGGTAATACCGTATCGAATACAGCTTATATATATACAATATATATACTTACGCTATATTATGCACTAAGTATAAGTGTACTAGGTAATACCGTATCGAATACAACTTATATATATATATATATATATATATATATAATATATGTACTTACGCTATACTATGCACTAAGTATAAGTGTATGAGGTAATACCGTATCGAATACAGCTTATATATATACAATATATATACTTACGCTATATTATGCACTAAGTATAAGTGTACTAGGTAATACCGTATCGAATACAGCTTATATATATATAATATATGTACTTACGCTATACTATGCACTAAGTATAAGTGTATGAGGTAATACCGTATCGAATACAGCTTATATATATATATATAATATATGTACTTACGCTATACTATGCACTAAGTATAAGTGTATGAGGTAATACCGTATCGAATACAGCTTATATATATACAATATATATACTTACGCTATATTATGCACTAAGTATAAGTGTACTAGGTAATACCGTATCGAATACAGCTTATATATATATAATATATGTACTTACGCTATACTATGCACTAAGTATAAGTGTATGAGGTAATACCGTATCGAATATAGCTTATATATATATAATATATGTACTTACGCTATACTATGCACTAAGTATAAGTGTATGAGGTAATACCGTATCGAATATAGCTTATATATATATATATATATATACATACGCTATACTATGCACTAACTATAAGTGTATTAGGTAATAGCGTATCGAATACAGCTTATATATATATATATATATATATATATATATATATATATATATATATTTGTTTTTTGAAATAGCGACCAACTTTGGTCGCTATTTTGGTCAAACGGTCAGAATATAGCGACCAAAGTTGGTCGCTATGTCTAAAAATGCAAAACTGTTTTACCCACCAAAATAGAGACCAACGTTGGTCGCTATTTTAATTACATAACTCTCAAAACCGGGATCCCCTCCCATTCTTTCTAAAAAATTCCCAAAATCCCTCTTTTCTCTCTCACACTCAAACCCCACCCCCTTTCCAACTACCACCACCAGGCCCCACCCACGCCACCAACGACCACCGCTCAGCTGCCGTCGTTGTCGTCGCCGTCGCCTCTGCCGCTGTTGCGTCTCTCCTTCTCCACCTCCTAAAAATTCAAGGTTAGAATTACAAACCTAGGGTTTCAATTAGTGTTTCAATTGTTTATTGTTTCAACCTAGAATTAGTGTTTCAATTGATTATTTAACATTGTATTAAAACCTAGGGTTTAGATTGTATTTATCATTATTTAACATTTTATAGAAATCTAGGGTTTAGGGTATGGGTTGAATATTTAGGCTAGGCTTTATTGAGTATTTCTCCTTCAATATTTTAGTAAGCAATAGATACTAATTTAACGTCAAAGACTTGATTCATAGGTAGATATATATTAGGGTATAAATTGAACTTTTAGTTTAATCTTGATTAGTTTATAGGTAGATATTTAATATAGACAAATGATAGTATATTTGGATTTTCTCTTAAAGTTCAAGACAATGTTAATGTTTAAGGCCTTAAGCGAATCGTTGCGTGGCTCTTGTTTGAGTACAACGAGTCGCCCACTTTTAGGATATAAATTGAACTTTTAGTTTAAGTTTAAACTCGTAGGATACGAATATAACTTATAGTTTTTAGGTTTTGTTCTTGTGAATTGAACTTGTAGGATATAAATTGAACCTTTTAGGATACGAGTTGAATTTTTAGGATATGAATTGAACCTTTTAGGTATGAGTTGAACCTTTAGGATATAAATTGAACTTAAACTCGTAGGATATGAATATAACTTTTAGTTTTTAGGTTTTGTTCTTGTGAATTGAACTTGTAGGATATAAATTGAAGCTTTTATGTATGACTTGAACTTTTTAGGATATGAATTGAAACTTTTAGGATATGAGTTGAACTTTTAGGAAATAAATTGAACCTTTAGCATGTGTATTGAACCTTTAGGATATGACTTGAACTTTTAGTTTATGTTTAAACTCGTAGGATATGAATATAACTTTTAGTTTTTAGGTTTTGTTCTTGTGAATTGAATTTTTAGGATATGAATTGAAACTTTTATGATATGAGTTGAACTTTTAGGATATAAATAGAAATTTTAGGATATGACTTGAACTTTTGTGGATATGAATTGAACCTTTAGGATATAAATTGAACTTTTAGTTTATGTTTAAACTCGTAGGATAAGAATTGATGAACTTTTAATTTTTAGGTTTTGTTCTTGTGAATTGAACTTGTACGATATAAATTGAAGCTTTTATGTATGACTTGAACTTTTTACGATATGAGTTGAAACTTTTAGGATATGAGTTGAACTTTTAGGAAATAAATTGAACCTTTGGGATATGTATTGAACCTTTAGGATATGACTTGAAGTTTTAGTTTATGTTTAAACTCGTAAGATATGAATATAACTTTTAGTTTTTAGGTTTTGTTCTTGTGAATTGAACTTGTAGGATATAAATTGAAGCTTTTATGTATGACTTGAACTTTTTAGGATATGAATTGAAACTTTTAGGATATGAGTTGAACTTTTAGGAAATAAATTGAACTTTTAGCATATGTATTGAACCTTTAGGATATGACTTGAACTTTTAGTTTATGTTTAAACTCGTAGGATATGAATATAGCTTTTAGTTTTTAGGTTTTGTTCTTGTGAATTGAACTTGTAGGATATAAATTAAAACCTTTAGGATATGAGTTGAATTTTTAGGATATAAATAGAAATTTTAGGATATGACTTGAACTTTTGTGGATATGAATTGAACCTTTAGGATATAAATTGAACTTTTAGTTTATGTTTAAACTCGTAAGATAAGAATTGATGAACTTTTAGTTTTTAGGTTTTGTTCTTGTGAATTGAACTTGTAGGATATAAATTAAAACTTTTAGGATATGAGTTGAATTTTTAGGATATAAATAGAAATTTTAGGATATGACTTGAACTTTTGTGGATATGAATTGAACCTTTAGGATATAAATTGAACTTTTAGTTTATGTTTAAACTCGTAAGATAAGAATTGATGAACTTTTAGTTTTTAGGTTTTGTTCTTGTGAATTGAACTTGTACGATATAAATTGAAATTTTACAATATGACTTGAACTTTTTACAATATGAGTTGAACCTTTAGGATATGACATGAACTTTTGTGGATATGAATTGAAGGTTTAGGATATGAATTGAACTTTTAGTTTATGTTTTGGAATTTTAGATTGCCAGAGGATTATTAGAAGAGGTTGATGACGTTATTAGACATGCAATAGAACTTCCACCAAGAATAACTAAGACACAGTACCTGGCAAAGTCTGCATTTAATTGTTCTTCTCATTAGCGACAATGATGATGAGAAGGCAATGACATGTGTTTCAAATAGTGATGGTGTAGGTAGGAATTTAGTATTTTCTAAGTAGATAAAAGAAGAGTTTATAGAGTAATTTTGTATTTCATTTTTCATGAGGAAAAGAAGTTTAATTGAGAGTGACAAGGTTGATGAAGACGGAATGTGTTCCGTTGGTCATGGCAGTTCCCATAGAATGGGGATCATAAGACTCTATGATGACAGAGATTATAGGAAGTTTTGTTCTAAATTTTCTTTCAAGTCTGATCCGTACAAGCTTAATGTGATACTAGTGATATTTCTTCAGATTCAGACAATGATTTGACCGACAAAAGTATGGAAATGCTCTAAAAAAAATTAAAGGTAAAATCTAATACTGTATCGAATATAGCTTATATATATATAATATATGTACTTACGCTATACTATGCACTAAGTATAAGTGTATTAGGTAATACTGTATCGAATATAGCTTATATATATAATATATGTACTTACGCTATACTATGCACTAAGTATAAGTGTATTAGGTAATACTGTATCGAATATAGCTTATATATATATAATATATGTACTTACGCACCATCGGGTGTCGTGATGGCGCCTACTATCGGAGCTAGGCAAGCCAAATATTTAAAACATCTTTCCTGCTTTCTTTCAAACAATATAATAAACGAGACAAAATCTAAGCGGAAGACTTTAAATCTAAAGCAACTGAAAACCAAAAGTGCGGAAGTTTAATACACATCACTACCCAAGGTCTGGTATCACTAGCTCACGGACTACTACAGAATACTACAATCAATGTTTGAAGGGAAAATACATCATGTTTGTCTGATACAAGATAAACAAACAAAGAAAAACATGGAAAGGGACTTCGGCCTGCGAACGCCAGCTAGGCTACCTCGAGAGTCCCTGGACTGAAGATAGCTCCCAGAAGTCCTACTGCTGCGGTCTGTAAGCTGCTCCCTGATATGTGCACCAATGCTGGTAAATGCCTGGCCTAACCCCGGCGAAGAAGTGACGAGGCTAGACAGTACCTACCACAATTAACCTGTACAGATATATATACAACAAGTGCAAGAAAAATATATATATATATATATATATATACAACACGTGCAAGAAAACAATAACAAGATAATACAAAGTAAAACTGGGAGGGGACATGCTATCGGGGAGTAACAGATATAAATGAAATATCGGAAATAAGCAGAAGAGACTCCGGTTCCCATGATGTATATATATATATATATATATATATATATATATATATATATAAGTGGACGGCGTGCCACACGATCCCATAATATCATATATAAGTGGACGGCGTGCCACACGATCCCATAATATCATATATATAAGTGGACGACATGCCACACGATCCCATAATATCATATATAAGTGGACGGCGTGCCACACGATCCCATAATATCATATATAAGTGGACGGCGTGCCACACGATCCCATAATATCATATATATAAGTGGACGGCGTGCCACACGATCCCATAATATCATATATAAGTGGACGGCGTGCCACACGATCCCATTTCATCTTTATCACAGTGCACAATATGACACCGTGTCAAGACCCAAATCCCGGTCGTGATGACGCCCAACACACTACTAGGCAAGCCCGACCATTATTCAACACTTAACCCAATTTATCAAAAATAGCGGAAAAAAATATCAATTAAGCAAGATTAAAGTACTGAAGATTTTTAAAAAATACACAATATAATCTCACTAGGACCCGGTGTCACGAATTTGAGCCTCTAGAATACAGAATATCATCCTAATACACGGTATATCCAAAGTCCGATAATGCGGAAATAAAGAGATAGGATAGGAGGGAGAAGATCAATGGCTGCGAACGCCGTACAGTTACCTCGATACTCCCAGAGGCTGGATCTGTTGATCAACTGGATCTATTGAGACTGAGACTCCCCTGGATCTGCACACAAGGTGCAGGGAGTAAAGTGAGTACTCCGACCCAGTGAGTAATAAAAGTAACTACAATCCGAAGATAAGAAAATCCAGTAAATACACAAAGTAAGCTACAATCCGTATATACAGCAACATATGGAACTGAGCAGCTAAACACCAGTATAAATACAAATACATGAATGTAATGCAATGCATATGATGGTACATTCCAGTACCCACTGCGGCGTGCAGCCCGAGCCATCCATATTTATTTATCGTCGACGGTGCTCACTGGGGGTGTGTACAGACTCCGGAGGGGCTCCTACAGCCCAAATGCAATATCTTGGTTAGTCATTGTTACCTGACCGGTCAGCCATTGTTACCTGACCAATTTATATCATACAGTGCCATTGTTACCACTGTTCAAGTATATCATCCAGTGTCATTGTTACCACTATTTCAAGTATATCACACAGTGTCATTGTTACCACTGTTTCAAGTATATCACACAGTGTCATTGTTACCACTGTTTCAAGTATATCATCCAGTGTCATTGTTACCACTGTTTCAAGTATATCACACAGTGTCATTGTTACCACTGTTTCAACTATATCACACAGTGTCATTGTTACCACTGTTTCAAGTATATCACACAGTGTCATTGTTACCACTGTTTCAAGTCACTTTATAATCAGTCCAGAAAATAATATAATAAGCCCCTTGGGCATTTACAAAACAGAAGTTCCCACCCCGGAATACATTTAAAAATATCATTTAAGTTTTCAACACTTAGAATTATGGCTGAGTTTGCAAAACAGCATTTAAAACCTTGGACTGAAATTAAATGATATGCAAATCATGCTAAGCAAGGAGCTTGTGTTACATTATTCGAATTAAAAGCAATCAAGACTCACGGTCATGCTAGACTCCGGTGCATAGATAACTGTCACCATGCCTATACACTGTACTCCACATTAGCAAGTAGCAAATATCATCCTAATCCTATTCCCTCAAGCCAAAGTTAGAACAAACACTTACCTCGAATGCTCCAAACTCAACTCACGCTTCTAGTACAGCTTTACCTCTTGATTCCACCACCAATCCGCTCGAATCTAGTCATAAGTTACTTAATCACATTAATAATTACTAAATGAATCATCCCCAATGCATGAAAATAGATTTTTCAAGGTTTTTCCCAAAAATGTCAAAAATACCCCCGGACCCACGTGGTCGAACTCGAGGTTCGGACCCAAACCCGGTTACCCATTCCCCCATGAATCCAAATATATGATTTGTTTTTAAATCGGACCCCAAATTGAGGTCCAACTTCTCAATTTGTAGAAAACCTAGGTTCTACCCAAAACACCCAATTTTCCCCATGAAAATCTTTGATTTGAAGTTGAAATTATGTTAAAAGATATTAAGGAATAAAGAAATTAAGTTAGAAATCACTTACCAATCGTTTTGAAGAAGAAAAGTTGTTTGGAAATCGCCTCTTAGGTTTTGGGTTTTTGAAAAGTGGAAAAATGACTAAAAATCCCGAATTTATACATTTTTCTGGGGGCTGGCGCGAACCGCACAGAAATGCACCGCGGCCGCGCGGAGAGAGGGGAGAGGTGGGC